>NW_009216290.1:95855-134516 GCF_000690835.1 Fulmarus glacialis
GGCCAGCCACGCAGACGCTGCCACAAAGAAGGAAGCTGCAACTCGCGTTTCCTGGGAGCACAGATGTCTCTAGGTGACATAACCACTTCCCAGAAAGAGATATGCCCCGATTCGGACCCAGAGGAGATGGCGGGGAAGTCCCCGTACAGTGGGTGGAAGAGGAAAAGCCCCAAATGTTCCTGATTTCCCTGGACTCCCAGCAGTGACGGCTTCAGGAGAGTGGGACTTAGCTGGGTGTTGGAAGGTACAACCTTCTTGCCCTACATCCCGAGCATCTGTGGCTTAGCAGAGCAGCGCAGACCCTGGGAAGCTCAGCACCCTGTGGCGAGGCTGCCCTGCGAGGCCGAAGGAGCTCCACTCATGGCACCCGCCGAGCAGTCCTGGGCAGGTTGGGCGCGAGGCCACGCACCTGCATGGAGGCATGACCACTCTCGTGCCAGCCGGGGCCGCAGGGCCAGCACAGCAGTGAGGTGTCCACACACTTCTTCTCTGGAGCACCAAGCCTACCACGAGGAGCCAGCAGCACAGGCCAGCACACACCTCCTTCCCCATGAACCTTTTCTCATTCCCAGCCTCACCATCCAGGCTACTGCTCACCACCCAATACGTGGCAGGACCTCACCGGCTTGGCCAACATGGAGCTGAGTTGCTCATCTCCTAAACCTGTCTCCTGGGAACAGAGTTGCAGAAGGAGTCATCAGCCATACGCAGAGCTGGGGGGATGACGTGAGGGGGTGCAGGAGGCTGGTTTCCCCTGCCTGCCAAGGACCAGCAGGATGATGCTATAAGGTTCCACAATACCCTTGGACCCTCCTCCACAACCATACCACCCATCAGTACTCACGCATGGTTGGGCACCCTGTTAGGTTCTGGGCACCTTCCCTGAGGGGAGCTGGAAGTCCAGGGCAGCAGGAGATGGGCAGCTCCCACGAGCCCAGCTGCAAAGTGGCAAGTCCCTTTTGATGCTGGCACCTTCTTGAACAGCCTGAGAGTCACTCATGGCTCAGCACGGTCCAGGGGGGAGATGCTGCTGCCAACACTGAGTACCACCTATCCCCTGCTCCATCTTTGAGTCTGACAATATATCTTTCTAAGCCTCTAAGCCCAAAGGCAGGTGAGGACCTTGACCTGCAAGTATTCATTTTACATTTTTTATTAGGAGACACAGAGTCAGATGCAATTTCCCAAGGACATCCCCAAACAAAGGCAGAGACAGAGCCCAGCATTCAGCAGGTTTGCTGAGCCAGAGCTGGTCACTGGATACCCAGCATGGGTTGGGATCCTGCCTCACTACAAGTGCAGCACAAAGCCAGCCTGGCCCCTGTCCCACCTCCACCAGCAAGACTGAAGCAGCCTGTCAGTGGCTGCCAACACCCTGGTCCTGCCAGATGAAGCCACCAGAGAAATAACACCACGTTTCACATTATGTCCTCCCTGATGCCTTCAGGGACAGCTCTGGTCCTTGGCATTGCCAGAGGGATGAGAGAAGGACTGGACACATGGCTGTCTCATAAGGGTGGGCAAAGAAACAGCAAGATTGGCCGAGGGCAACCCAGGACAACGCCAGGCCATGGGGCACAGCACCAGGGCAGCACCCCTCTCCTTTGCCAGCTGCAGCAGGTCAGTGCTGCATCAGGAGAAGCTGCCGTGCAGAGCTGCTGCAATGAGACTCCCCAGAGCACACCATGAACTTAGGCTGTGAAGCCTGGAGGACCCTGGCGTATCACACACAATTTGCCAAGCAGTCCTTCAGCATCACCTCCCCCAGCTCCCACAGGGGAGGTTTGCTGCCCACCAGCATCTTTCCACCTGTTCCTACACCATTTGACCCCAGAGGTGGTCCGTTTGACCTCTGCAGCTATCCCTGACCCCACATTTATCTCAGGTGACACCTTTAGTGACTCCTAGCCATGTCCTGCTCCCCTCGATGCCTGCCCTGGCTGTGTCTCCAGCGTTTTTTCAGGAGGATGGTGCATGTGTCACGCAATGGGGACCAGGGCTCAGGGCTGTCTGGGGGACAGGGAGAGAGTCAGTACATGAAGGGCTTTGAGCCAAGACAAAAATGGTCACAGGGGTTCAAAAGGCCCTAGAGAGACCCTGAAGATTTTATTATTGTGGCAGAGGAAAAAGCTCTGATTATGTTGTGAAATGATGGTGTGGGATTGCTTGGCCTCAGCCCATGGTCTGCGGGAGGGATGGGGACAGGCGTTACTGCAGGTGGGGCTGGGAGGTGTGTGGCTGCCTCCAACTCAGTCCTGCAGGAGCCACCATCCAGTCCTGGGTATGGAGAAACACTCTGAAACAGCCTGGCCCTGCTGTGTTTAACCTGGCTAATGATTAGCTAGATAGGACGTAGCCATTCAAGGGCACAGGGTGAAAACAGCCCTTTTGCCTTTGCTTACACAGCACACACAGCTGGGCCATTCCCACAGCCAACACCCAGAGAGAGCAACAGCAATGGGGGAAATGCCAGCTCCGGAGCAGCATCCAAGGGCTTGGGCTGGGAGAGCCGCCCAGAGGATGCTGCCCAACCCAGCTCTGCTTGAAACTTCCCCCAAGCAAGAGCTGACCCCAAGGTACCCAGTTGCAACTCTCTGCAGAGATGTTTTTGCATCCAAAGGCAAATCCAGGGAACTGGGATCTCACTCTTTGTCCTTCTGGCATCCATCAGAAGTTGAGTCAGGAGTTAATGTGAAGCTCTGGGGTCTCATACTCGGAGACCCCACAAGGTTTGCTACTACACCCTCTTACCTGCCCAGAGAGCAGGTGCTTTCTCCTCCAGGGCCACTGCAGCAGTTTTACAGCAAACTCCTTCCTTTCACTACCCAGTTCAGCCTCCCACATCCCCGGCATCCTGCCTGAAGTCTGCACATGGCTGCCATGATGAAGAACAACAGGTCTTTGATCAGGGTATGATCCCATCTCTGCAATGACAGTGTCAAAACTCTGAGAAAACAGAGCGTGGCCATGGCTGAAGGGATCCCTGCCTACCTGAGAAACACCCCTCCTAAAATTTCAACCAAAGCCACCCTCTGGCCAAAAGCTGAAGGCAACAGCTTCTGTGCTTCCCCCAAACCTGACAGCAAAATGTCAGGACCAAGAGGCTGAAGGAATGGAGAGACTGCTTTGCCTGAATGCACACGTGCTGTACATCGTGGGATCAAAGGGCCAGACAACGCTGGTGTGAACCCTGCACAACCAAGCACAAGAGACCACCACCAGCCCTGAGACCCTGCCTGCCCCACCTGCTCACTCCTGCTGCTGCCTGGCACCAGGCTTGGCTGTTCCTGAAGACTGGCTCTCGGCTCTGCCCACCACGGAGTCCAGCACTGTGGACCTGCTGGGGTGGCACAGTGCCTGCCTGGAGCTCTGCTCCACACGGATGTGTCTGTGGGACCCATCTTAGGAGCCAGTTGGAAGGAGCAGTGCATGGCTTGTCTGTGGCGCTGGAGAAGGAGGGGATGTCTCCCAGTTTTGGAGACTAAACATAGGACATGTCCTCTGGCAGGTACTCATCTCTCTTAAGGTGAATGTTTTAACTCTGGGACTGGCACCCAGGGATGGGGTGGAATCTCTATCTTTGGAGAATTTCAAAACTTGAATGGACTGGCCCTGAGAAACCAGTTGCAGGTTTTAAGCCAGCTCTGCACAGAGTAGGAGGTTGGACCAGAGACCTCCAGAGGTCCCTCCCAAACAAATTCTTTCTGTGATTCTTTCAGCCCCCTGAACTTTTGCTCTTTGCTGGCCAGTGAAAAGAAATGGGCCCATCCGTAGGTTCCCATCTATGGCAAGTTTGGAGGAACCCAAGGACTGGATTTGACTGGCTATAAGTACAGTTGGGTTTATAGTGTGGGTTTTGCTTTGCATGGCTCTGGGAAAGCTAAGGCTTTACATGTCTCTCGTATATCCCTCCCACTCAGGTTAATATTACTCTTCTTCTGAAGAGGAAATCACTTAAAATGGGTCTCACAAGTGCTTCTCATCAGCTTGACTATATAGAGAAGTGAACTGATCTTAGTTAAATGAAGTCTACTTCAATTGTCAATTAGGGGTTCAAAGCCACTTAATTAATACACCTCAGCTTCACCTCCCTGTACACAGATCCAAAAGGACACCTTCCATCCACTTTCACTGCTCAGCAATTGAACAACCCTACTCAATCCACATGATATTTGAAGACCTTGGTGAACTTCACCTAAGCCCAGATCCAGAATCCTCTTCTGATTCAGCAGACCCAGAACAATTTCCAGCATTTCATTAGCCCTTCGCTCCACACCCAGCAGCCGGCATCTGCTGAAATGTCTTAGAAGCAGCAGCAAACCCCAGTTCTTGAGATCTTATAAATTTTCATATGTTTTTGAGTTTCCAAAGTGCTCTGTTTTCTCTTCTCTCAGATCACAGAGAGATGAACCTACCGGAGACACATGCCCCAAATCTCCACACAACACTGACAATTGGGGTTTCTGATTTTTTTTGTGTGTGTTGTTTTGGCAATAACTACATATTCCACACCTGCCCCTCAAAAGATTGTATTATTCCCATTTCAAGCAAGAGATCAGACTCAAGACTTCCAAGGTCCATTCCAGCCAACCTTTGTAGGCCAACAAGTCCTGTTTCATGGCAGTCCCTGCCTTTCCAGAGGTGGGAAGTGCCTTTCTACCCTGTTTCTCCTGCCAGTTCTTGGTGGTCTCTCCCAGAAATTATCCGTCAGCACCATCTCTTTCCTTTGCAAGTAGCAATAGCAGAGCACTAGCAAGGTGTGCTTTCTTTGGGTGTGAATAAGCACAGGTCTGACTTGGATGTGCAGAAGTCTGGCTGCATCTCAGATCCATACAGGTTCCTGCTTCCCACTGAGCAATGCTCAGTCTGTGTGCAAACAAACAGCTTTCCCTCTGTCTGTCCCGCTGTCTCTTTCTCTCTTTCTTTCCTCCCCTCCTGCAAAGTCTTTCTTCCTTCTTCCTTCAAGTTCTTTCCTTTACTTTATTCTTTCCTTTTTCTTTCATTTATTCTTTCCTTTATTTTCCTTCCTTTCTTCCTTTCTCTCTTTCTTTCCTTCTTTCCTTCTTTTTCTTTCATTCTTCTTTCCTTCCTTCTTTCTTTCTTCTTTCCTTCTTTCTTTCCTTTCCTCTGCATTCATTTGAATGACAAAGGTTTCTGATTACAGTCCTCCTGGGGAATCAAACAGCAAGGCTGCTGCTCACTTACTGACTGGCAGATTAAGATAGATAAAGGGAGAGATTTGTATATTGACTCTGTGTTTATGTAACTCATGTGCAAGGCCTGGCCAGGAGCAAAGGGGGATCTGACCCACATAAATAATAACGAGCAGCATTTTTAAACTAAATCATCTGGAAAATTCACAGACGATTCCGTCGGTTCCTTCTATTGTGTCACCAGAGGGTCATAAATAATTCAGCCTTGCTCAAATATTTATGGAAATCAATTTAGCCCTCAGTCCAACGTCATGTCCCTGAGAAAACAGTTTCCTTTCGTATCTCAAGTGCAAACCGACTGCCCTCCATCCCACAGCCTCCCCATGGCCAAGGGCACCTGTAACCTCCCAGCAACATGCCCAGGCGCCAGCCCAGCCCAGCAGGTCCCCAGACAGCTCCGAGGCCCCAGGGACCACCAGGAAGATGAAGCTGCACGTGCTCCTCCAGGAGAGGAGCAGGTCCAGCACCTGCCACCCTTCTGCTGTGACCATCCTGAGCTTCACGATGGGGCCTCTGCTCTGGCCCAGGGCAGTTGTCAGCTCCAGAGCCGAGGGACGGTGCTTGGCAAAGCTGTCGGCACATGGAGAGCAGCTCCAGGTGACACCCGGCCCTTGGAGCAACGATCCCTGCAGAGGAGAGAGAGGCTCCCCAATGCAATCAAAGGTCACAAAACAAACTCCCACAGGAGCGAGCAGCCCCGGGGAGCTCCCCACGCCCGCTCCCAGGGCAAGGTCCACGGCTCTGCTATACCCACTGAGAAGCAGCTGCTGTATGACCTGCGCCACAACCTGGCACTTGCAGCTCACTTCCTTGCCTCCTCTCTGGCTGACACATCGCAAAGATGCCCAAGACCTCTCTTCCCAAAAGCAGAGTGGCCACACGGGCTGCCCATCACAACCAGCACCCACAAAGATTTCCATCCACATGGCGAATCCACCAGGCTCCTAGCCCTGAGCACATCATTGATCCTTCCGGGAGCTCAGCACGTCCATGCACTGTTCCTGTCTCTTGATGAAAAACCCACTTCATGGGAGCTGTGAACCTCTTCCAGCACCTTCCTTGCAAACAAAGAAACAGGAAAAATCCCCAGGGTCAAAAAGCTGTTCCCTTCTGCACGTCATCCAGGGGTGCAATATGCTCAAAGAGTGACTAGACCACCACACAGATCAAGATCAAACCACCTACCAGCTCAGCCACCAGCACAGAAACTGGGCGGCAGCCATATGCAGCCCATGCCCATAAGGAGAAGCCACATCTCCTCCAGCATCTGTGTTCCCTGCAGCTCCTGTAAGCATTACCTCTTCGTAGGTCATTTATCTGGCCTCTCCCCAAGTTTCTGGGCCCATTTCTCTCCCCTGGTGCACTTTGCCTGGAACAACATGCAGAGCTGTGCAAAGCCACGACACAGCTGGGTTCCCAAGACACCATGGACCATGGCAGACACCAGGACATCTCCTCATGTAGGGTCCCATGTCTGTCCCAGGCAGCAGTGCAATAAACTGGGCAGACACTGGGCTGCGTGCCACTTGGGGACCTGAGGTGGCACAGCTATGCTGCAGTGAACAGTAACCCAAGGAGCATTTGTGGTGGTTTGGAAGAGATTCTCCTCCTGTGTTTCCACCACTGGAATATTTCTGCACCAAAAGCACTAGTCTACAAGCTTTGGCTTGAGCACTCTTTGGCTGTGAGCAGCTGGGGCAGGAGCCAAGCCTGGTGGGGAGAGCTCAGGGCAGACTTTCCAGTGTATGGTCAGGGTCATTGACAGCCACAGAGGTGAAACATGGATGTTCCCTCCAGCCATTCAAAGTGTTTCACATCCCCAGGTTCTTCAAGGTGAGAAACTCACTGCGTTGCAGAATGAGGCAGAGAGAAGGTGTGACTGGCAGCCTGAGGGGCTGTAGGAGTTGGTATCATTGATGGCCAAGCTCTGCACCCTCCGGGCTGAAAGAACAGCAAACGCACACAATCCAGTGTGTGAAGAGGGTTCATGAGCTTCTCCAGCCATAAAACTGGATAAGAAAGGTCACAGCCTTTCTCCTGCCCAGGCCTCCACAAAGTATACTGCATCTTGAGTTTCCTCTGAGTTTCCAAGTCAGGCAAGGGCTGGTGTGTCCCATCCAGACCATGCACCATCACATGGACCCACATTTCTGACGTCATCTGCAACTAGAGCTGTCCTAGAGAAATGTTTTACACTAGAAGATCTTTCTTGGGCCAAGGATGCTTCTCCAGGGAGCACTGAAGAGAAGACACACTCCTCAGAGCTAGCCTTAGCAATCTTCCTCCAAAGCGCCTCTGCTTTTCCATGGCCTCTCATTTATAGCAAGAGAAAAGGCACAGCTCCATGATGAGCAAGAGGCCCAGGATCCCATTGCTGCACACTCTGAACAAAGTGCTCTGGCTGGCTCTGGTAGGACACATCCCTCCAGAAGCCCTGTGGCTGTGGTAAAAGCAGAGGACCCACCTGGGTGTAAGATCCAGTGATAGTCCAGGCACCAGAAACTCAAGCTCTCCTCTGTAACACATACCACTCATCCCTCCCAGCTGGCAATCAACCAGCACAGAGGCAACAGGACAAGACATCAGGCCCAAGCACTCACGCATCATGTGAAGTAACCTGGCTATGTCAGACTCCAGCACCAGCTCTGCTCTTTACAAACTTTGGAGTCTCTGCAATGATCCAGTTCACTAGAATTTGAACACCCAAAATCAGCTCCTAGCACTGACCCACAAACCCAAATCAGAGATCAAGCAGCAGAAGCAGCAGAGGCTCTTGGCTTGTGCTGAGCAGAAAGCTGCAGGAAAAGGAGACACTCCAGCTGAAGAGTCACAGGTCCTCCAAGCAGGTGTGAGCACTGTCACTGCTTGGTAGAGGACAGCAAAACTCAATTTGCAGTGATGGTCCACGATGGAGACCCCACAGAACTGGTAGGTGTTTGGCATGCTCCATGCAGCAAAATGGAAGCTCCATACAGCATCATCCTGATGGACAGAGCCAGGTGGGGTGACTAGTCTATGGGAAGACTTGCACCTGCATGGCCTTCACCCAAGTAAACATGAAGGAGATAGGAGCCCTTACAAAGCTGGTGCCACTGAACTGCGTTGTCAGATATGATGGGGCCAAGATTCATAGCTCAAATTGCCAAGCTTAAGAAAACAAAGGCTAGAGAAATGACCACCAAGTTGGAATAAAATGGTACTGGTCCCCTACCATGTCTTCTGTACATAAAAGTAAACCCCAGAACAGAAAAAAATCAAATAAAACAGTGCCACAGACTAGGTACGCAGAGCTTCACATCTGCTTTCCAAGGGCTTCTCCTAGGGTCATGTCTCTCAGCACAAGACTGCTAACTCCCTTCTGTTTTCCAGACTCTCCTCTTTCACTCATACATGGGTGAAATGCTGAGGCATTCTCAAGGCCCATGCACACCCCATGTCTGCACATCTATAGATGCCACTAGATGAGAGCACCACTGTTGTTCCCATATATAAGAGGACCAGTGATCCACATGGGGACACTTGCACGGGTTTGCATGTGCAAAACCTTTACTTCAGGTGACCCTCCCAAATGAGCCACCCCTCTTGTCTCTGGGCTAGCTGGTTTTCCTGCTAGGGTTTCCAAGGAGCAGGCAGCTTCAGTGGGGAAAGGGACAGTGGAGCTAACCAGAGCTATTAGACCTGCCGCAGGAAAGATGCAGCAATAGTCATGCTCTGCCTGCACACCAAAGAGCAGCGTGATGCAGTTTGCCTGCAGCTCCCACTGGAGGGGCACGTCTGCCCTAGCACACCTGGGCGTGGGAGACAAAGGTATCAGGATGTCCACAGGCACTACTAACACGGAAGAGCTTCACTGGAAATAATTAGCCCTTGTTAGGAGAAAATCCTAGGGAAATTTTTGACAAAAAGGTGGGTAGAATCCTTTTCCTGCTTTTTGCTCTCCCTGTCCGGAAAAGTCCCTCTCCTGTCCAGCATTTATGATTTGGGGTCTTTGAAAGGTTATTTTTCTTTGTCAGACTGGTGATTCATTACAGATGAAAGAAATGGATGTTCCTGGGCTGCAGGGTCCTGAACTGCCCGACGTTTGGGATCCCACCTAACAATTATCCTTAATTCACAGCCGCATTGTAAAAGTGTCTGCCTCTGCACTCATGCAAGGACATCACCTGGTCTCTCTGCAGAGCTGTTTCATGAAAGCATGTGCATTAGTTGTGTTTTATTGAAAAAGGGGTTAATTTGTGCCCTCTTCTCCCCCAAGCACAGTAACACAATCAATCTCAACAGAGCTGCTTGGCTTTCTCCTCCCTTCTCCAGCCGCCACTTCTTGGCTCATAATAAATTATTCAGCTTTCCTAAATATGCATAGGGGTCTCATTAACAACTAATTTTGCTTATTTAAAACAACTGCATAATCAAACCACTATAGTGTTTCGCCTTTCTTATAACCATGAATTATTCATGTGCTGGGAATCTGCATACAAATTTATTGATTCTTAAAAGGGCACATTTTTCACAGCCTGGAAAAAAACAAACCCTGGTTATTCTGGTTTTGAACATTTTGGCCCAAACTCCCATCTGGGAACAGAAGCAGGCAAAGCCATAGCATCACCAAATGCACCTGGAATTCCTGAGTGCAACAAAATGGAGTGTTTCTAACACTGCAATTAATCATTTGCACAATCTTGACTTGCAGCCCTTTCCCAGAGTGCTAATGGCTTATTGTTGCAGCATCCATTTCTCACTGACTTCTTGGTGCCTTTAGGTGCTCCCATACAAGCCACAAAGAACACCTGGGCAAGGAAGAGACATCTTGCAAAGACATGCAAAGCCACCAGTATCACTGGATCCAATCTGGGCTTATCCCACAAAGAAAGCACTGAAGATAAAAATATGTACAGCTTCCAGAGAGAACATGCACCAATGCATGCTTTCAGCCTTCAGGCCTGCTCAGCCACCACCTCTAAGGGAAGCAGGGCATTAAGCACCCACACACATGTCCCTGCACACGCACACCCCTTGATTCCTATACTGGCCTGTTGCATCTTGTCTCATTCTGAAGCTCTTCTGTAGAGTTGTGTTTAGAGATCCATCCCCCAACCCTACATCCTTCTTGCATAGATCCCTGAGGACCTGGTCCCATTCTGCTCTTAGGCCCACAGAATTACAAAGTAATTGAGGTCAGAAGGGACCTCTGGAGGTGTCTAGTCCAACCTCCTGCTCAAAGCAGGGTCAGCTATGAGATCAGACCAGGTTGCTCACAGCTTTATCCAGTCTTGTCTTGTCTTGAAAACTTCCAAGGGTGGAGACTGCAAAACCTAACTGCAACCTATTCCACCACTTCACTGTCCTCATGGTGAAGAAGTTTTTCCTCATGCCCATTCTGAAACTTTGTTTTTTCAATTTATGACCATTGTCTCTTGTCCTCCTGTCATGCACTACTGTGAAGATCCTGGGTCTCTCTTCCTGATAAACTCCTCCTTCCCAAGCACTCCTGGTTATCATTACTCTCCAGCCTTCAAGGCCTCCCTAAATCTCAGGCTGAGATCTGGAGGAGCAGTGGCCGCAGCACCACAAAAGCTTCTACAAACATCTCCTCATTCTCAAAATGGGCATTTTTGGAGGAGGCTTTGACAACCCCATCCCATGAAAAGGGACTACAGTGAATGTTAGAAATGGAGCCATGGAGCAGTGACCTTCAACTCATTGTAAACAAAGAACGATTCAGAAACACCTGTGCACCTTCTTGTAGGTACCTCCAGGTCCTCAGCCCCTGGCAAATCATACCTGCTGGTGGTTGGAGGTCTGAAGGGGAGATTAAGAGTGTCTCCATGCTCCCCAGTTGGAGTTCTTGGTATGAACCCCAGCAGACAGCTCCTTCCTGAGGTATGCTATGGGCCTCGGGCCCAGAGGCAGGTCCATAAATGCCAGGCAGAATCCCAGGGAACGCACATTGCTTGTGCTTGCAGGGTATTAGCAATGCTCCTTCAATTGGCAAGCGCTGCAGGTGTGTCAACCTTTGCAGAGCTGCGAGCTGCAAGTCCCTCAAGATCTTCACTGGTCTGGGGACACTGCAAGCTCAGGACAGTGCTCAAATCTGCAAAGCCAGTGTCCAAGAGCTCCCTGCTCAGCCCCCAATGGCTGTAGCAGTGTACACAGGGGGCCTGGGTTCACTGCCAGGATGGAGATTTCAGTTCGTCTACTCCAACACAGACCAAAAGCAGGGCAGCAGCACACCAAGCCCAAGGGCATTTGCAGTGCTGCCATTCAAGAGCCATTCTGGCAGAGCCAGCTCCGGGCCATGTCCCTGGCAGCCTCTGGGTTCAGCATGCGTGGCCTCAGTCAGAGATGTCCTGCACAGGGCACAACTGCACTTCGGTAGCCTCTGCTGACAAAGCCATGGCTTATCTGCCCCACGTGCCATGTGGGTTTCCTCACTGAATGAACATCAGATGGTTCATTTTATTCGTCCCTTGAGAACTGGTAAGCCTTTTTTTTTTCCTGTTTGCTTAGTAGGGACCAGGTTGCTGTGTTTTGATTTGTCTTCTTACTCTTTCATGATAAAAAAAACCACTAGCCACAGGAGGAACATGAATCTGTAGATGTTTTTTATAACACAGCAGAGTTCTGAGACAAGATCTCCCTTTCTTCCTTTCCCTGTCTGTCTGCATCACTGGCTGGCTGGCTCTCTATCTCTTCATCTGCTTGGCTGCAGCTTCTCAGGGTGTCAGTCAGAAGAAACCACATGGAGCAGTCTGAGGACTTGATCCAAATCCCAGCCCCTACCTGTCCTGTGCTGGTCTGGAGTTTTCAGCCAGGACTTGTTCAGGGAGGACCCAGTGGTGACAGCCACAGGTAAGGCAGAAGGAGCTGGGACAGGAAGACATGTTTTGCACAAAGCGTACAGTGGTATGCGGGATGGCTGTTGACTACCCCCGTCCCACACGTTCAGCTCAAGGCAGTGGTGTGCTGACCCATCCTTGAATGAGGGGATGGATCTGCTCCTTGCTGGCACTGCGGAGGTGCCAGCGCATCGTGTCACAGCAAGGTCATCTCGGAGCTGGCAGGACTACACTGGTTATAACACACTGCTCTGAGTCACTCGTGGCTCTGCTAGAGCTCCTCACATAGCACTTGGAGAAGGTAATCACACTCAGAGTGACCTCCGGAGACCAAGGCACCAAGGAAATGGCAGGTACTTTCAGGCTGTTCTGGATGTCTTCTCAATGACCCACATCCCTGTGCACCCAAAAGCCATTGCTTCTTCTCCCAGTTTGTGACACCTCTGTGATCACAACCTCCGCTGCTCCTCCCCGCATCGTTCAGCTCTGCGGTCCCATCACCAGCTGGGCTTTGCTGAATGCTTCTGCCCTGTCTGCAGACTGGACAGTGGCGGGGGGCGGCTCTGGGTGAACGATGCAGGAAGGGTAGGAAAAACAGAAAGCAGAGATGGAAAGGCACTGGGAGGAAAGGGTAGGATAACACTGGTAAGCTGCTCCTTACAACCAAGGATTTGAAGTAGCTGAACTGGTTTTAAACCAGAGTCCCATGAATCTTTGGAAAAGCATTCAGTTGCTTAAGTGAGAGAAAACCTTCTTAAGATAGAGTAGCTAACATCCCTGCTCTGATCAAACAGATGCATGATCCCAGGAGAAACTTCATTTAATCAGAACAGCAGGAACTTGACAAAAATCCCAGTTGTACACCAAGGGACATATTAACCAAAATCCTGCTGTAGGCATAACTTTGCAACCCAGCAGCAGCTGCACTGACACCAGTGGCTCTGCTTAAAGTGCATCTGAACACATGTTCTCAAGAGCTAATTTTGTACAGACAGCAGCCCTGAAACAGCAGCTTCTGGGAAACATAGCCAAGAAGACAGACAACAGGCAAGGAAAAGAGACAGTTTCAAGCCTGGATGTTGAAGAAGTTCTTGGCAGTGTGGCAAGGAGGTTTTGGTTACTGTTGAAGAAGCAAGTTTGTGCTCTTGTTTTGCAAATGGGTAGAAGGAGATCTACAAGTTTAAATGAAAACCATCTGAAAGGCATCCGCATGACTTCAGTTGGGAGAGAGCTCAGGTAGGGACCGCAGTCTGACAGGATGAGTCACTTAGCAGAAGGCAATCCATGTGTCACTTGAGACAGATCCTATCTTGCTCCAGGAGACACAGTCCTGTATGCAAAGAGCCTCTATATCAAAAAAGTCCTATTCACTACCTTGAGATTGAAATCTGCACTCCATGGCCCCTTTCCACCTTAACAGGAGAGGAAAAAGGTACAAGCATGCTGGGTTCACACAGAGCACGCTGCTTGTGGCCATTAACCATGAGGTCAAGGAACATGGAGTTTCACACAGAGGTTAACATGCCTCCAAAAATCAACCTGCATAAATTGTACGAGGTACCTCTGTTGTACTCGGTGTAACTTCAAGTACCTCCTAGAAAAACTTAGAGTTTTTTTTCCTCTTTAAGGTCAGGCTCCTGTCACAGTTTTGTGTCTTCAGTCTGTTTCTGTTCCTCTGTTACAGCCCCCTGCACTTTATGAGAGCTAAGTGCATCCTGTGATTGTGGTGCAGAACCGGTAACCAGGATGCCTGGGTCCTGCAGAGGGTGGAGAAGGTGCCGTCCGTCCTCGACTTGTTGGGTGAGAATGAGCCAGTCACCTTCCTCTTGCAGACCTCGTTTTCCCAGATGGAGATGATTCTATTTACCCACACTTGTAAATACAGTTTTACAGCCTAGGTTAATGTTGATTTCCAAGTGACCGCGCTAAAGTCTCACCCAGCCCTTAGCACCCATTCAGAGCTTCCCTCTTCCCCAGCGTTTCGCAGGTCAACTGCAAAGCAACACAGATGCATCAAGAAGCTGATATGGGTGGTATCAAAGCACGGCTCCTTCCTGCAGCTGCTCTTCAGAGTGTGTTCCCCTGGAACAGACTCCTCACACAGCCCACAAGAGGAGGAGATCACTTGACTCCTCTGGACACCTCTTACCCATCACAGCTGTACCTCCTGGAGCGTATTCCAGATCCGCTCTTCAGGGATAGGTGGCTGACCTGCTCTTGACACCTGCATCCAGGCAGAGCCCAGCACACGCACACCCATTCCCCACCTACCCATGGCTTAGTAGGAGCAGATGAAATCTGGAAATGTCATGAGAACAAATATACAAACAGTTTGTTTATTGTTTACGTCTTTGCTGCACGTGTCTGAGTAGCTCTCTGCGGACCCCGGCGGGTGTCCGTCCACAGCCTGCCTGCCTGCCCGCAGCCACCGCTGCCCTCCCCGTGGAAACAGGGAGCGGCAGGGAATGTCTGGATTCCATAAGAAGCTGAGATACTCATATAGGTAGCATTAATTACAACTCTTAACATTTAATTATAGGTTCCCTTGGTTTCCACTGTATATTTACAGCTGAAAAACCTTGCTAATTGCCTCTGTGTTTCCATAGCTCAGACGTGAACTCACACTCTAGCGATGGCAGAACCACTCTGCGTGTTCCAGACCAGCTCGTGACCTTAACGATCTACCACCCATTTACAGGCACCTAGAGAGAGCTGAGAGGAGGAGCCAGCTGTTCCCCACAAACCTCACCCCCTGTTTACAACAGCATGTCCCAAAAATGGCTTCAAGCAGTTTAGGAGAAACAGAATCTCCTTGAGATCAGCAGAGGAACAGAGTTGCAGAATTGAGCCTTTGGGGCCAGTAATCCACGGAGAAGCTGGGACCTTCAGCGACATAAGACACTACTCCAGTGGAGCTCCTTCTAAATGGACTGGAAAAAAGATCTGATCTTATGCAAAAATATGCAGTTGCGAGCTGATTGCTCTCAGAGTCACACTCTGTGTGCTTCACCGAATGCCCACAATTTCACAGGGATGTGTACGGACGCAGTGCAGGAGGGACAGCATGGGGAATTGCGTTGTAAAACTGAGTCATATCGTGAACTGTCCCATCCACGTCCCTTCGCTGCAGTTCCCTGCTGCCTTCCCGTTCTCTGTGGTGTGATGCTGCCCATGCTTGGGTGGAGGGTGTAAGTTGCCATGATGGGTTTGTGCTCCCCTTGGAGCAGTGTGGCTCCAGGCCTGGAGGGGAGCAATGGCAGGGCACAGCGAGAAGGGAGCATCCTTGTTTCTGCACTAATCCCAGCACTCTTCCAGGAAGCTGGATCCGCAGAGCTGAGCCTGAATTAGGACTTCAAACACCTCTCTGAGCACTGGATATCTATTATCTCTGCTGCGCGGGAGGCAGCTGCTTCCTCCAGCCGAGTTAGGGGTTATGTGACCCAGGAACAAGAGCCCACGGCACGTTTTGTAAGATCGCTCATTTTGCCCTGAAGATCCTCCCCCAGTGCTTGCCAAAGGGACAGGTCCAACTGGACGGGAGGCACCTGGTCATTCCCAGAACCAGGCGTGATCTGTGCAAATGCACCCTGTCCTGCCCTCCCCAAACACAGACGGGAAAACTGCCTCGCACGGAGCCGCTCCCTGCCTTCCCTGGAAGCCGAGCTGCCACAGCAGGGACATGCCCATGGGATGAGTGTGCAGGAGCTCCACTCTACGATGGTGAGGAGCAATGAGCTGAACCCAACCTTGGAAGGCAGGGAGCAGCAGCTGCCTTACCAGGCTTCCCAAGACAGCCTTGCCAGGCTCTAGCCTCTGTATGCCCTTTCCACCCTGGCGCTGGGCATCACTAAAATCACCTGGAGATGCTTCCTGCAGTCTTTTCCCATGGAGTATGCCAGCCTTGACTGTAGAGGGCTTGGAAATCTCTTATCATATCTAATGCACAAGCACCAATTGGCTCAGGGGGAACAGCAGTAAAATAACCCAACTTGCAAACACAGAACAAAGCGCCTGAGACTGCCCGTGCTGCTCAGAGCACACGTGCTCCCAGCTTGGCAATATGCTCCCATCAGCAAGACCGTGTCACAGCAACCCCTCCACAGGCTGTCCCACGAGGACCGGACCCTGCGGCAGCCCTGCAACTCCTCGTTCTGCAGGCAGCACCAGAGCTGCCGCGTCTCTTAAGACAGCATTGAAATAAAGAAAGGACTAGTGGTATTCATCTCACAGAGCTTAGTCCTCTGTGGCTCTGGGCCCCGCAGCACCTATGAAGCCCGCACATCACAGCACCAGGGCTGTAGTGACAAATATGTCTTCATTTCTGTAAGGGAAGAAGGAGAATACACCCAGCACAGTAGAAATGTGACCGCTCCCTACTGCACTCTGCCCTACTTGGAGACAGACAAGATAAATCCTACTGACTCCTGGCTCGTTCTCCTCCTGCTCTGCTTTTGCTCAGGCTAGCACACCGATACCAACACGCAGAGGCATCTGCATCGCCTGCTCAGCATCAGCGGCAGCTGCGTAGGGGTGGCTCCAGAAGAGCTAAGAGATCCCTCTGCAGCCAGGAGTCTTTTATCTAAAACCACCTTCCAAACCACACAAGGGATTCAGCCCCTCTGAGATGGCAGGGGGATGAATCCCCACCACTGGGCTAAGCAGTGTGTGTGGGTAGGTGGGAATGCAACAGCCTCCGTCCCATGACACTGTGTGGCAAAGGTGGTGGATGTGGGCCCAGAAGCTCTGCAAAGCAGCATAGTCCAGGCTGGGCACTGGGCTCAGAAGCATTGGGACCATGTAACAGGACAAACCCCAGGCCCTCTGCATGCCTCAGTTTCTCTATCTCTAAAAAATGGGAACAATGATAATTCACTGGTTTGGGGAAGTGCTAACCTGGGTCTGAGGTTCTGTGCATGTCTTGTGGGTCTTCTTGAAAGATATCCTGGGGACTGCATTCTCCTGGGGACTGCCTTCTAAGACACTTGAAGGTGAGCGTGGCTGCCATCTGGAGCATGGCACACTGACCTAGGAGAGCTCGCATGGAAACCCTGGCCTTTCCTATCTGTGTTGGTCATCTGGTGGCACCGAGGAGGGTGGATTGTCTGATGCCACCATTGGGTTTATGAACTCTTCAAAAGAAGTATCTGACTGAAGAAACAAGCTGATGCACAACCACAGCACTTGGGAATCCACCTCTTCTCTGGCACTTTCTTGCCCAAGCCAGCCCATGGCAGGCCCCAAGTCAGATGGTCACAGCAGGCCATTGCTTAACCCATCCGCTGTTACCCGAGGACAGATCCTTTGCATTTTGGCTTAGTGTCACAGCAGAGTCATCCAAGGAGTCATTCAGCCCTGAGCCACATCTGTCCAAGCACACAGCTGGTGTCCAGTCCCTAGGGCAGCACACAGCCACGCACTGCAAGACAAGGAGCAGACATGCCTGGGGCACAGCTCATAGACCGTCCTTAAACATCAAACACCCATTTGGCCCAGGGACGGATGGATCTGCCCTTAGCAGGCGGCATCCATTGGTTCCTCTGCAGCTTGGAGAGAAATCCCCCATATGACAATGACTGTGAAAAGGCATCTCAGTCCTGATGACTGGGTGGAGAAAAGACAAGGAAGAAAGTATCATTTCCATCCTGCAAACCAGGGTCTTCTCTCCTGCTTGGCCTCCGTGCATACCCCTTGTTATTGCTTGTTTGTTATATAGGTGCTTTCACTGCCGTGGGTAGACGGCCCTGGATGTGCAAAAGCAGGGAGAGAGGGCCCAGGATGTCCCCCCCTTAGGAAAACCTCCCAGTTTCCTCTCTCTGCATGTGCCCTGATAACGGCACAGGCTCCAAGTGCCCCAGTGCTGTTTTGCATCCCCTCTCCACTGACCCACCAGCCAAATGCCTCCCGGCTGGGATACAGCCTACAGCCACCTCGCAGAGCTGCATTCCTGGGGCGGGCTCGGTGGCTGCAAAGGGCCAGCGGCACAGATGGGAATACCAGACCTTGTGGCACCTGCCCAGTGACTCTGCTGGGTACAGTAGGTCTCCCTGCCTCGCTGGAGACCTGCGCCTGGGATCAGGCTGCAGGGTCATCATTGCAGAAAGGCCAGCCAGAAAATTTCTCACCAGAGCTGATAACAAAGCATACAGGCACACATGCCTCCCTCCAGGGAGAACCACCCCAGGGCAACTCCACATGCTGCATGTACCAGAAGAATATATCTCACAGGACAGCAACTGTGATGAGATTTGCACAGGGCTGGGGAGGAACCAGAAGAACCACACCAGCTATGCCATGCCACCTCCTGCCTGGATGCCCCATGGACCCCACCTTGGATCACTGCGGGATGCCAGCCAGGGGCCACTTTGCAGTGTAACCATCCACGGGATGGAGTTTTCTGCCACACCTGCCCAGGCTCCCATCCAGCTCCCAAGGGCTTCCTCTTTCTTCTGCCCTGCCATGCTCCCAGTAACCCAGATGCTATGCCCTGAAGCCTGGGGTCACTGGAAACAGCCAGGTCTCCCCCCATCACAGCACCTCCTCCCAGTCGTGATCGCTCATGCACAAGCTTTAAACTACTTCCTTGTGGCTCAGCCTATCCACATCCACCATGGCCACAGACTTCACACAGCTCGTTAACTAGCACCACACGGGGTGTTGCTTTGTATTCAAAATTGCTACGCAAGGTGCCGTCCAGCTCTCCTTAGAGCCAAGACAAGGACCCCTCTGGCCTTGGGAGGACCTGGATGAGTCCTCACGCAGTTCGCTGTCTATATACAAGCTCATTCTTTAGCTCAGCCAATCCCAAGGGTTTTCATTCCTATTTAGGGGAATTACCACATTTGCCTGTGTTTGTTACAAGCATCAGAATGAAACTCTTCAAATTCCATCCTAATGGGATCCTGCCCCTAAGGGACTAAAACTTTTTCTTCACAGCAGTCTCTGTGTGAGCCATGCATGAGTACTTGGAGCTCTTCCCAGTGTTTACCTGGAGCTGCGAATAGCTGCCATTCAGTTGAACTGCATGAAGTTAAAGCCCTTATTAGAGATTTCACCAGAGCAGACGGTGGAGACTGATCCCCTCTGAGGGGGCTGTGCCCCCCACATGCCCCTACACCTACCCAACCTGCCCAGCCTGCAGCACAGGAAGGAGGTAGACCTTTGCTCTGTGTCCTGCTCCCCTCTAGGCAGGCAAGATATCAGACAGTCCCTGCAGAGGAGAAAAGGAGTTGGACCTTTGGCCCTATAGATCTTAGACCTCTGCATTGCTTTGGCTTGAACCAAACCCCGAACCACCACATTACATGATTCAAATTACTGCAAGTGACTTTCCAGGGTGATAAAAGGGAAAACTACGGGCATTGGTATAATCCCAGTTGATCTGAATGTTGGGAAATGAAATAGCACATGGATTTCATCACTGACAGCCACAGGAGAGCGTAATTGTTGATTTAACTTACAGGATCACTGAGGCATGGGCCCAGAGCATCATGTGTCTGGAATGGTGGAGACCTCTGATTCATGTGCAGCAATGGCCAAATATGCCATCTCACAGCTTTAGCAGAGAAGCCCTCACAGGGGTTCAGGGACTCCTGCTGTTCAGGGTTTCCCCTGGAAACCAGGATGCAATCATCAGCCAAAGAGCAGAAGCAGTGTTGGCGGGTGTCAGACACCTCCTATCCAGGACAGGTCAGACTGCTCATCAAAGAGGGATTCAAAATCATGGCTGGTCGAGGAGGGGCCTGTCCCTGCCCTGATCAGTGCTGTGCATTTTTGAAAATTCAAGGGGTCACTGGCTGGACTGTGACTAACCCATTTCCCTGCACCCCACTGGTGTCTCAGCTTGCCCAAGATGCTCCTGCCTTTTTTTGACTTAACCTGATAAACAGCTGCCCCTTTCTGCTCTGCTTCTCAGCAGAGTTAAGTGAAAGGACTTCAGATGATTTGTAATAAAGGAATTAAGGCCAGGATTTTTAAGTAAGCCAGAGGGAATTAGAAGTCCCCAATCCACTGTTGCTTCCTGGAAGAAAACTCTTTTCAGCAGTACCAGCACAGCATCTGACTTTGCTCCCCAGAGATGTGAACAAGCCCTTTGCTTTCCAAATGGTGATCAGTCCCACTGACAGCTACACCCTGCCTGTGCAAATGAGGTTCAACATGTGCCTGGACTTTTGCTAAGTGCATTAAAAGCCCACATGATAAAAAGTTTAGATGTCATGCTATGCTGCATTATGTCACATTAAGTCATGTGATGTCAGCCTACATTATGTGAGATCACAAAGCAGCTGTGTCCTGGTGATTCAGTCATAGAGGCTGAAATATAGTCTCCCCCTCCCCAGGCAGCCAAGTCTGGATGACATAAGAACACAGAATATTCTGTAATTCTCTGAGTAACTATTTTCTAGGTGTAAAAATGAAATTTCTGAGAATTTACAGGAAAATTATTTATTAGTATATGAGTTAATATTAATACAGAGAAGACCCTTTATGAAAGTGGCTGTCCAGTGACAGGTAGCGTTTCCCGCCGTTGATCACGTCAGTGAAACAGCACACACTCCCAGCCTCTGATATAGATGAAATTCTCTGAAATCTCATGGAGACACTACATTTCAAGAATATTTTCTCAGGAATAATGGACCTTGCTGCCTATTGCTCTCTCTAAGAAATTTCCTTCTGCAACAGCTATCACTCCTCCTGTCCTGCAGAGCTGTGTCACCCCTTCTTATTCCCAGTTAACACACAGCCACAGCACTCCCATTAGGAAAGCTCATCTCTCGGAAGGGCCACTGCAATTTAAAACTAACTTTAGCCCTGAGTTTTCCATTTGCTATGGTTGTTTGTGCATAATTATCCTCTGAAAATATTTTATCATCAATTTTCTAATCTGGGCACCCCATCTAAACAGATGTTTCTGGCTGCTCTCCAGCCAGAGGTCTTTACACACTTCACGTTTGTGTTTCGTCTGTGCTGTGCTGCTCCTTGCAGGTGGGATCGATCTGTGAGCAGGTGAGGTTTTCTGTCATTTTTCACCAGGCTGCACCAGAGCTGCACTGAGCGCAGCCGAGGAGCTCTGGCATTGTTGATGAGCCGGAAAAAAGTCACGATGCTGATTATAGTCTGTCTGCTTCCCTAACCACTTCCAGCAATTAGATTTAAGGACTTTCTTACTAAATTTACAGAAATTGCTTCCTTCCCTCCTGTTCCTCAGAGCAGAATCAGCAGAGCCTGATCCCAGATCTGCCCACTTGCACTGTCAGGACAAACAGTTCCTGATGCATCCCCGTCAAACTGCGCCTCTGGACCTGGTGCAGCCTACCCAGGCGGACACCAGCACCAAGCTTCCCCAGGACCCTGACCTCTACCAATAACCCAAGCAAGAGATAGCAAAGAGATTTACCTTCAAGCCAGGTGTGTATCATTTGGCAGGTGAAGCAACATCAGCTCACAGGCAGTGGAAGCTAGGCTTGGGTCAGGAACCAGGTGGATTGCTGCTAACAGATGCCAGGGAATTTGTGGACTAATTGTTTCCTCTTTCCCCTCAACCCCATGCACGCAGTCCTCTGGCAATTTGAACTCCTCTGATTTTGACAAGGCAGGAACCACCCTTCCCCAGCCCCTGCGATACAGCCCCTTCCCTTGCACCAGGAGACAGACTCTGATCATGCAAATAGCCGTTGCACGGGGCTGATTTGGCCAAACACAAAGCAGTTTTTGCAGGGTTACTTTTCAGCCTGATCAACTCCCCGGATTAGCTCAGCCAACACTGGCACAGAGGCAAGCAGGAACATGCCACCAAGGGCAGGAGCCACAGCAGGGTCACAGAAACTTCACTTAGATAGCTCCTGCCATGTGAAACAGGTGCATGAAAGAGAAGATGTCTGTAAGGGACACTTCACCCCCTCTCTGCCTGCACTCTGTGTTCCTTCTCTTCACTGTGTCCTTGGCATAACACAAGCTGTACCTTTCCATGGCAGAACACATATTTTTTTTCTTTTGCAAAGTGGCAGGCAGCCCCGTGACACTAGGCAGGAGGCAGAATCTGTACCAGAGTTCTTATCTCCCAGAGGGTCCGTCCCCAGGAGATAGATCAGCAGACATCCTGCAGAGCAGTATGATCCACAGTGTCCTTTGAACATCAGACTCGGAGGGTGAAGAAACAGAGCTTCTGGAAATATTTCCAAATCACAGGAATGGCATGAATCCATCCAGAGCCTGAGTGGATGAACATGGACCTGGCCAGGCAAGGGCTTCCCGGACCACCGGGGCTGGAAAGCATGGCAGCAGAAAACTTAAGGCCAGCCCTCCTGTTCAGGTCCTGGGCTGTTAAAGCAAGTCCTTCTCACTTGCCCTGGTGCAAGCACACAATAATGCAGGTTTCTGTGCTGTGCAGTGCTGAAGTTTGAAGCAAAGCCCACGAAGTGAAAAGTTGAGACTGGACATACCAAAGTCTGGGTGTTGAGGTCCTGCAGGAGTAATCTGGCTCTCCATGCTGTTTCCACCCCAGGAGCAGTGTGATGGGAGAACAAGCAGTGAGCAAGGGGCAAGCAGTGAGTCCAGAGGGCTGGCAGGACTAAGGTGCAGGAACACCTCTTCTGGGCAAGTGCACCTCTCAGCAGAGGGAGACCGTGAATTTTCAAGCATGGATATGAAAGGTAGAGAACCCCAAATGCTGGTTGGAGCAGAGCTGGTGCTGAGCCTGCTCTTTCCCCCCACACCATTTGCAAGACAAAGAGGGGCTGTATGTCCAGCAAGAGACTGGGATCTGTTTATTCTTTCCATCGCCTCGATCTCCATGCTTTAAACACTCTCCAAGATCCCCTTCCTCCACAGTCTCCCCTGGCCTGTCGAAAATGCAAAGCCTGCATTCCCAGATTCCACCAAAATCTTGAGCTCATTTTTTCCTGGGCCTTCTTGCCACATTTCTGTCTTTACTTCTGCTCTCTTGTAGCTCCCCTTTCTGGGTCAGGGATGTAAAGACCCTTCTTCCCTCCTGCCTTACAGCAGTAGGAGGAGCAGCCGGCAAAAACAGGGGCAAGAGCCCTTAGACCACTAGTGCCAAGACAAGGGGCACCAGTCCCCTGCCCCTGGGGACCACAAAGCTGATTCAGTGGCTGTGGAAAGTGTTGCACAGAGGTGGCGTACACTAAGATCTCATTAGGTTCAAGGGGGACCCAAGCTCAGAGCAGACATTTTTGGGGGAGCAATAATGTGACATGAAACAGCAGCTGAACAAGAGCTTACAGCTACAACTGGAGAGCTGCAATATGCTGAGCAACCACAGCCAATGCTTTTAAATGGATCCTGGGACTATCACGGGTCCTAAGCTTATGAGGACTGCCATCAGCTCAGCACCATCTGAGCTGTTACTTCTGGAAGCAGGTCGTTTTTCATTTTGCTTTCCAATGATGTGAAAATATTTGCATTCATCCATGGGATGGAATGAATTCTCTGTCTCCAGGGGGCTTCTCACCCCCATGGGTATGAGCCAGCCACATGCCCTGGCTGATTCCCACTCAGTGAGCTCCACCGGGGTGAAAAATGGGCAAGATGTAGGCACTGAGCTTTCCTGCGAGAGCAACTGCAGTTGGCTGGCTCTCTGAAGGCATAGCCTTTGCTGGCTATGAGATGCACCTTGTACAGTGCAGTGGAGGCTCTCTGGGTCCAAACCATCAGGGGTTCAGGGAAGCAGCAACTAAGTACCTGCATGAGCAGGTCAGCCCTTGGGTCACTCTGTGGCTCTTCTTCATGACATTTTTCTCAGTGACCATACACAGAGATGCTAATGGGGCTGCAACATGGAGAATGAGGAACAATTACTCCCCGTTTCCCAGTCCTTGTCCACAGCCTATCTTTCCTCCTTCCCCTCCAGCATGCCCTCATCTCCACCAGAGCAGCTCAGCCAGACCTGTGCTCCCCACCAACACCCACTCATCCAGTCCCTGTCCCAGCCCTGCCTCCTTGCCCCCACGCACGGAAGGTGTCTGCTCACCCAAGATTCACACAGCCCTTTCTCTATCCCCAGGCAGCTCACATGGGCTCTTGCCCAGGCAGCCCCAGTCTGCTTGATTTTCCTGGGCTCATTAGCGGGACTCTCATGTGATTAATTTTTTTTTGTTATTTCTTGACGACTGGGAGAATCATGTTCTTCTTTCAAGCAGCACGAGCCAGAAACTGCAGCTTCTGCAAATACCTTGTCACGTTAGCATTCCCCACAAGTCATGCATCCGCATTCCCTCTTTAGATTTGTCTTGCACTGGGAAAGCCTCTCTCATCAGACCTGACCTGCAGCACACACCTTGTAACACAGTCCCAGGGCACCATGCTCCTGGGTTCTCTCTGAGCTTTCCTGCCCTTCCCTGACATGAAGCATCCTACAGTAGACACAGCTGGGGAGCCTTCCTATGCCTCAGCAAGAAAATAAGGCCATAAGGGGCTGAGCTCAGCCGGTCTGACATTCTCCTGTAGGACATGATGAACCCACGCCCTGTAGGACGTGGGTCCGGCCAAAGCATTTGTCCTTGGAGGTATCATTTAGCATTGATGTGGAAAAGCCACCTCTCTTGGCTGGCCCCAGCAGTAGCTCTCAGGGTTTGGTGACTCACACTGCTTAAAATCAGAGCTTGCCTTCCCATATGAAGGTTTCAGCTGCCAACCATTGGACCGTGTCCTGCCTCTTCCTACCAAACTGAGGAACCACTTAGCGCTGGGGACATTCTCCCCAAGAAAACTTCCAGGTTGAACAACAAAGCTATCTCTCAGCTCATCCTGTTTCTTGCAAGAGAAGTGGCAATCCAGGAGTGATCTCACATGCACTATTTTTCCATTAGCTGTTCTGCAAAGAAGAGATTATGGTTGGCCAAGAAACTTGACTGCATGGTGATGTGCAGAGCAGAGCAAGCGCTGCAACCACATCCCAAGGGGGAAGTCTAGCTGCGGTAGTTCTCATTCTTTGTTTTTCACTTGTTTTACTTAGCACCCATGTTCAGCTGGCAGGAAAGCTTTTAATTGCAAAGTAACTTCCCTCAATGATGGGCTCAGAAAACCTTCCATCTTCTATTCTTGACAAAAAACAAGCAGAAACTCAAATTGCCCTCCTGTCTCATCAGCTTTCCCTGAAGGGGAACCTGGTCAGTGGAAAACTTCTGGAGGGTTTCCTTACACCTCCCCTGCTCCTGCGTTCCCCGTGCTACGCGTTGGTCCCAGGTGGACACTTCATGGGGAAACACAATCAGGTCAGGGCATAGCCATGCCTGAAGCCTCAGCACAGGGACCTTCTTCCCATGAGGACCATGCTGCAGAACACCATTTTCTCTGTCTGTGCCAGTTCCCCAAGTTCATTTGTTTTAGGAAATGCAGTATTTATAATTTAGAAACATTCTGTCAACACACATCAATTTTGGCAGATTTTCTGTTTTGAAAAACTGTCAATTTCCTTCCCCCTGCTCCTCCTGATCCCTAGTCCCACATCAGTCTGGTTTTTAACTGTAAACACAGTGCTGCCACTTCCAGCCAAACAAAAATCTGAAGTCCCCCATATCATCAAATTGGCTTAAAGATCATTTAAAGCATAATTATTAAAAATCATGGGAAAACTAGGTTGGTGTGCTTTGCCGTTTATGCTTGAGTCTGAAAAGGTCACATTTCTGTCCAAGTGTCTCCACCTAAGACCCTTTTTCCTAAGTGACAGCTGAGATTCAGCTTGGCACCTCCTGTGGATGGAGCTTCCTTGGGGACCAGAACTTGCATGAGTACCAATTTTGTTTTCAATTTGAGCCCTGGGGCTTCCCAAACGCAAAACCTCAGGCAAGTTCCTCACAAAATGGCATGCAACGTCGGCTTGGTGCTTCCTTCTGATTCAGGCTCTGCCTGATACAGCAGAAACCAGCAGTGCGCTCTTGCAAATATGGCAAACCATAAACTGGCGTGCAATAGCTGAACCGTGCCTGGCAGGCTGAGGGAAGTTATTATCTGCCTTACTTGAGGCTATACCTGGAATATGGGGACCGGTGTTGGACCCCCGGTCCAGGGACCCGGAGCACAGGGCTAGAGGGAGAGGCTGAGTGAGCAGGGCTGAGCTAGCATGGTGAAGAGAATCATAGAATCATAGAATCATTAAGGTTGGAAAAGACCTCTAAGATCATCAAGTCCAACCATCAACCCAACACTATCATGCCCAGTAAACCATGTCCCTAAAGGGCAACCTAACAGCAGCCCACATGGAAATGGAGATCTTCATTTCATCTTCATCTTGGAAGTTTTCAAGACTAAGCTAGACAAAGACACAACCAGCTTGATCTAGTGCTGGGGATAGTCCTGCTCCAAGTGTGAGGCTGGACCTCCAGACATCTGTCCACCAGCACGTCAGTGATTCTGCAAGCCTCCTTGCCCCTGCTTTGAATCACCCATTACTCAGTGCCACTCAAAGTTTCCAGAGCTGCCAAAAATGTGAGAAAGGAACCCAAATAGCCATGTCCCTCATAGGTGTTGTTAGGATTAGGTGTTTTATCAGTCTCCCAGGCTGCAACACTGCCCAACAGGAGCAAAATATTGTGGAGAAGTATTGGAGAGGCATGAAGAGTGCAAAAACTTGTTTCTTGTGGTGACCACAAATGGACCAGGCAGATCTTCATAGGCTGTGAGAGACGAAGGGGAAGGGAAGAGCAGGCAGAAAGGTGAGGGAAGGAGAAGGGGAACAGGCACAGAGATGTGGGTACAGCAGCAGCACTGTTCAGCGCTGCTTGCAAAGTCTGAGGAGGCTCGAGGAATGGTTTCCAGTCCTGCCAACCGTCAGCTGTGACTGACGGTTTGTCTCCATGGCAAGGGTAGCAAAATCCCTGTGGTAGACACAAAACAGAAGTGGACTCAAAGGTGCAAGTCCCTTCCCTCTCTGTGCCCCTGTCCTATGTTTCTCCTAAGGACTACCACAGCATGCACCCCCCCACCCCTCTAGACACCCAGAGACAGTCCCTCTCTCTCTGCTCTGTTGAATATTATGCATGTTACACGAAGTGAAATAAGATCACCAGAAGGCCTTGAGAGAGCTCAGTCTTCCCATGTCCTGCTTTCTGCTGCTCGAGCCATGGAGATGAGAACTCGGTCCCCAGAAAGGTCCTTGGCAAGGGAACTGGGGCAGAGCATGCCTCTCCTCACCTGCTCCCATGAACAGTGCCGTTTCCCCATGCTTCATATTCAGCTGAAACTCCTGGCAATATCAGCCTAACACTACAAATCCTTTTGATGGTACTTTGAACCAAGTGCATTTCTAGTGAATAAACCATCTCCCTCCCCTCTCCCAGCTGGATCACCAGGAAGGTGAGGTTCATCAGCTGGATGGGCACGGTCCAGTCCCCCCCCCCGGCTCCCCAAAGGACATTTATGTACCTACATGTCTCACCAGAGAACTAAGGAGACTGAGTGCTGCCCACGATCCCGATGTGTGCTCACCTGAACAGTCCCTGTGTGGCCTGGGAGAGCAGCCCAAAACCCCCGTTTGGACACATCCCCAAGCATGAGTTGCGCAGTGCAGCCCAGCGCTCAAGAACCAGCCCTGGAGCATGCCTGCCTTTCCCAGTCTGCCCAGCAGCAGTAGGGCTCCTCTCCACAGCCTGACAGAAACAGCACCGGCTCCCCCTGAGGCCCCCACATCTGCTGCCCCACCAGCCCAGACATCCCTGCAGAAACTGCTGTGGAAAGCCAAGGAGATGGCAGCACTGGAGGCAGCCAAAGCAGACCTCAGAGAGGGTCTTGGCTGGAGCCTTCATACCATTAGTGTAACCCCAGAGACCCTCCAGCAGCCTTGGAGCCTGGTGAGGAGAGCACTGGGTGGCCTGTGGGTGTCTCACCAGGTACTTCCCATCACTTTCTTGTGGGTCGGGTACAATCACCCCTGACACATCTTCCCTTCCTTTCTGGGAGCTCTGCTGCCCCAAGGGCTGTCGGCAGGAGCTGGGCAGCAGAGCCAGGGGAGTGGCGGGGGAGCGAGGGGTGGCCCTTTCTCCTCACCTCTGTAGAGATCTCAGAAGGTGCAAACCCATTGGAGCCACTCCAAAGCCCTCTCCAGGAGTGCCACCTCCTGCATCATCCAAAGCAGCATCTTCTCACCCAACGGACCTCAGTCAGAAAGGGGCTGGGACCATCCCCAGCAGGACCTCGCTGTTGGTTCCTAGCACAAGTCTCTGAATGCACCTCACCCTCCTCCTCCTGCCTTGGCCCCCAGAAGGCCCACCACAGCTTCCCCACATGCTGCTTTCTAGAAACACCGAAGTAGGGCCAGTCTGATATGGAGCAACAGGGCTTGGCTCTGCCACCCGGGCTGGATGAAAGCAGCCGGTCCCTACCTCGGGAAGAGGGGGCTCTTGCACAACACAGGCCCCACTCTCCCCGCCCCCCAACATGTGCAGCTGCCTGCACCCCCGAGGACGCTCGCTGCCTCTTCCCCTGCTGGGGAAGCAGCTTCCTCCTTGCAGAGCTGCGCAGGAAGCACTGCGGTATTTATAGCTCTCTCTGAGAGCGTCTTGCACAAACTCGGGGAAAAACCTATACTCAGTCAAAAACAACCTCCATGCACCCAGGACTGCATTGGGAGCTAGCACCGCGGGAGATGTTCTCAGCGCACTCTCCTGGACGCACAGGTCCTGGGGAGGGGGTTGTAGGATCGTGTCCACCATACAGACGGAATGAGGAGCCTTTCCCTCTGCTCTTCTCTGCTGCCGCCTCCTCACTTGCCTCCTTCCATCTCCATCTCCCACCATCTGACCCCTCTTCCTCCCTCCTCCATCTTCCTCCTCCCTTCTCCTCATGCTCTGCGATCAAAGCAAGCTGCTCCCCACCTAGCCAGACGCACTGAGCAAGGAAAGTGATCACCAAGATGCAGAGGACACTGCTGCACAGGAGGGAAGGACAAAACCTGCTGCTCTGCATAGTCTAAAGAAGACCAGAAGAGTCAGAGCAAGCCACTGACAAGTGGTGACATGAATTCATCTCTCTGGGCCACAGGGAAGCTGTGCAGAGTGCAAAGATCCCTTCCATCAGGGATTTCAAGATGTCAGAATTTGACTTTGGTCTCAACTGAGAAAAAAGACGTGGAAACAAAATTTCACATTCATTATTTTAGGTAATTCCAAGTTTCCATTTCTATTCTGAACTTTAAGTGATTTTCTGCTGTCACATAAAGGAGGAAAACCTTGAGATTTCAAAATATCCACTTCAAAGGAAACACG
Source organism: Fulmarus glacialis (assembly GCF_000690835.1). NCBI lineage: Eukaryota > Metazoa > Chordata > Aves > Procellariiformes > Procellariidae > Fulmarus > Fulmarus glacialis. The sequence continues at coordinate 125,121 of NW_009216290.1, forward strand.
GAAATGTTGCACTCTGAAAGAGCTCTGAAACAGGTTCAATTACAACTCTGAACTTTTCTTTCCTGAATGAATTCTGCTTCATTTGGCCCAGTTCCATGATTTCTTGGTAGATTTGTATAGACTGAGGCAATACCAGTTCCAGGAAATCTTTCCCAGCCGGTTCTGGCCCTAACATGAGTCCACTTCCAAGCACAGCAATATTAATTTCCAGTTCATTTCCATTTGACCTGGAGGTATCCTCACCCTTAGCTGTGTCCTGCAATCAGCCCTCCGACCAGCCTACAAGACACAACGGGTGATGACCTTCCTGGCACCCCACCACAAATGACCCCACCAGTACTTTTTTCCCCGTTTCTCTCAGTCCTGCAGCTGGCCAAGCTTTCCCAGCAAAGCTCTCCTATGGATGGGAGAGGCACACAGCCAAGATTTTCCACCTTTCATCCCAGAGGGATGCAGGGGCCACACGGAGCCCAGCCTGGACATGCTCAGAGCAGCTAGCCCCTTGAAGGAGCTAAAATGCTGCATCCTTCCCAAGGCTGGCCCTCATCAAGAAGGCTGCAAGCCAGCCCTGAGGTGACCCAGTTGTGGCTTGCTATGCTGAATCTGTGTCAAGAAGTGCTGCTGCTACCTAAAAAGCATGTCAGGTAGCCAGTGCTGCCTCAGGCACAGGAAAATAGTGCATTTGCTACATCCCCTAGCAGAGGAGACAAACCACTTATTTCTTGTTCCTCCACCATGAACATGGAATTGGCTCTTCCAGCCAAGCTGGAAATGGTCAGCGTGGGCTGGGCCCACTATAGCCGTGGGCCTTCCTGCCTCTGAGCTGTTCCACCTAAATCAGACCCATTTCTGGGAGGCAGGTAGGCTCTCATGTTTATCGAACACGCTGTGTCCGAAAACTTAGTCCACCAGAAAAATGCTCTTTGCTCATTCCTCCTGTGTCCTGGCTCTGCAGCAGCAGAGCTTAAGGAGAGCATGCAGCAAGAGCTCCACCAGCATCGTCCCGAGGAGGAAAGACAGCAACAGCATCACTGTGCAGCTGTGCAGAGACCAAGGCTGGAGTTTTCTTGCCAGAAGTGATGTCTAAAGCCTGTGATGAAGGTGCAATGGGGCAGATGTTTACTTTAAGGTCACTGTCATTCTGCAGGGCTTTCAAACAGTGCTTGCTGTGGAGTGGAAGGGATAACAGAAGAAAACTCTGTCTTCCTTTCCCAGGGCAGGAATAATTCCCAAGAAATTAGCAGGATCGACTGAGACCTGGCATTTAGTAATAGTCTCTGCATGCAGCTGTCATGATTGTGCTGTTTTAAGACCATTTGCTCACTCGTCCCAAGTCTCATGGCTCCACTGACACCACTTGCTCCCTCCCTCCCAAATACCAAGGTGGCACATATGCACCCTGCAGAGGCCAACCAAACTTTGCTTTGAGGGATTAACATTCATCCCACATGTTTGGATGGGATTTCCATCAGCATTTCCAGCCACTGGTGGTGGGGCAGTGCAGCTGGCTCCTGGCGCTGCGGGCAGACAGCGAGCACAGCTGCCTGCATACGAGAAGCATGGCTACAGCAGGACTAGGTGCAGCGCTCCTACAGACATTTTGGAGGGGTCACAGAGCTGATTTTGGGTGTCAGATCATTACAGCACTGCTTCCGAGGATGTTAGACCTATAGCGGTGCTACTGGTTCAGGAGTGAACCCCAACAGCCTCCCATGCTCATGTGAATTCAGACCACGCTCAAAGCCCATCAGGACAGGTCCAAGGAGTTTCATTTCTGGAGGGCTACAGTCTTCAAGCTCGTTTACATGCAGTTTTCAATTGCTTTGGAGCCCAGAGCTGGTTACAGGCCACGTGGCTGGAAAGGAAACACATTCATAGGATCACCAGAGATGAGAGAGAAAAAAAAACGCAGTTGTTTTCTTAAGCAGGAAAGGAATCAGGAACAAAAAGCCGATGCAACATGAGTGCCAGCCAAGTGAAGGCGACTATAACGGCTCGACTCTTTCATAACACGCTTTCTGCGGAGGGCAGCAGGGAAGTGTGACACAATCACAGCGCTCAGCCCTGCACCGCAAGGGCAGTGCAGGCAGCACCATCCATGGAGACCTGCACCCTCCTCTGCACCAGCAGCTGCTGGATCTTCACACAACCACCAATACTTCTATCGCTGCTGTATCCCTGCAAGGCAAGACCGGGTTTCTATGCCCATATTGCAAAATGCTGGATCCTTGGGAGGATCTAGGTAAATGCTCAGCACTGGGGCATCTCGTCTTAAAATATGCAGCTGTGCAAGTCCTGACATTGGTGCCTTAGTCCAGAGGGCCACTGAACTGTGATAAGAAGTCCTATGCTCAATCATTATGTGCCTTCAGCAGCCCAGAGATATGGGAGAACTGGACAACCTTCTGCAAGGACCAAGCACGCTTGAATCTGAGCCACCTTCAGTTATCTGCTCTGGCTGAAGACTTCCTCCTCAGTTATTATGAATGGTCATTCACAAAGAATGGCCATTCATCTCCAGGGGAGCATGCAGGGTTGCACGCATGCCTCTGAAAGCACGACTGCAGGAAGCCCTGAGGCTTCAGCATCTTGTCCTGCTTCAGAAAAAGGAGCTAGCAGATGACCAAGTCCATCTGCACTCTCTCCACTCCTCCCATCCCATCCCATCCCATCCCATCCCATCCCATCCCATCTGTAGTGACAGGGGCATCAACAAGGTAACCAAGAAAGACTACAGGAAATAGTATTTTACTTTATAGACATGATATATGAAATATACATGAAAGCTGTGCTACAGCTCCATATTTAGGACCTTTTTTGGATTAGCAGAACCCATTGTCTTGGCTGCAATGAGCTGACAGTTCTAATATCCCAGCAGGGAACATGGGAAATCTTTTTGATGTGACAGAATTCAAAACTGGCATGGATTTTGCCACTTTGCTAGTGTCATTCCTCAAAGCTGAGCCTACAGGGACTGCCAACAAAGACACCATACACCCTCCTTTAGCCTGCTGCCCTTCTCTCCATGCATATGTGCATATGTGCGTGCATATGTGTTGCCTGAAAATTCCTGCTTGGGTTTGGGAGCTGCAAAAGAGGAAGCCCTGGAGCCCAGCTTCTGCTGGCAGTGTGCTGAGATGATCTGCCTTTGTCTGTAAACCATTATCTCTCCATCCTCTCTGGGAAAGACCCAAGCTGAGGCTGCATCTTGAAGATAACTGCTAACATGGGAATATTTACGCAGGTCTCTCTCCTGGACTCAGGCCAAGCTGCCTGTGGTTTGTGGCCTACAATAACAAACGTTACAGCAGAAGATAGTATTTGTTTAACTGCTTGTTCTGTCAATACTGTAGCTTGCAAAAGCCCAAAGATTGCACAGCCAGAGCTGGCGACATTTTGGAAATCATCTGTTCTCGCACGAAGAGTAGGGTCTGTTTTGCTGCAAGGTGGGACTCTGCCAGGCTTCGCTCCTCTCTGGAAACTGGGGGTGGGAGGGTGGGATGGGGGTGCACCTGCTTTCCAGAAGAGATGGCTCTGCTTCCCTGTTACACTCTGAGCTTGGAAGTCTCCAGCATAAAACTGTGTCCTGGCCTGCCTGGGTCTGACTGTGCTTTCAGCAAAAGCCTCTGCACCCGAGGTCTGGCCCTGTGGAAACCCAAAGCTCTGGCTGTGGGAAGGTCCATAAGCCAGGCAATTCCTATCAAGGTGCAGCAGTGTGAATCCCTGACAGCAAGAACCACCGAGATATATGGCCTTCTCAAAACGCAAATACTGACAGGTCTCGGGCCACACAGCTATCTGCACAGTCATTTATTCTGCCCTGGAGGAAGCTCCTTCAGACGCCTAGTGTTCCATACAGCAGCAGGCAGCTTGGTGTTAGGCCCTCTCTTGGCCTGAACTGTAAAACTTCCACACAACGAGTAGCAAAAGGCAGATGCTCCACTCTGGAAACTCAGTAGATCCTGACCCAACAGACCCTACAATCTTCTTGGACCACAGAAGCTCATAGAGTGGACTTGGCATCACCTTGGGACTAGAAGGGGCCTTGCGTGAAGACAGGTCTGCCCTCCAACCCCAGGCAGCTCAGCTACCCTTGCACTGTCATATTTTAAAGCTCTTACAAGATGCAGAGCTGTCTCCAGGCAGGAAGATCTTCCTTAGGTCTAATGTGAATCCTCCTTCCTGCAGTTGAAGCCTCTTGGTCAGCTGCTGGGCGCCATGGACATGGCAGAGAGATCTGCCCTTCACCTTCACAGTAGTCCTCTGTGTATTTGAAGGCTGTTCTCCTGCCTGCCTCGATTGTCCTTTCTCCAGGATAAACCATCCAGCACCCCCAGCTACCAGGGCTCTGCTGTTGATTGCCCATCTCAAAACACTCTCCAGTTGCTCCACATCTTTCCTGAAGTGGTGAGGCTTCAGGAAAACCCTCCCCTAGGGCTTCCCCATTCACAGCCACCCCGTTAGATCTGCTCCACTGTGCCAGGACCACATTTAGCCAAACTTCACCACACACGTTTGTGGGGTTTCAGCACTGCAGCGCTGGCTCAGCTACCCCTGTTAGACACAGGTCCATACCCCATCTCGGGGAAGGTGCAGCAGTACCCAGAATTCCCAGTACAGGGTTGACTTTGTGGTTGGAGGCATGGTGAACTCTAAGAAAACATTTAGCAGACATCCCTGCGTTCAGTTCAGTTCCTGCTGTCTTGCTATGGTTTCCTCTGGAACATGAGGATATCTGGCCAACATGGTGCCAAGTGGAATATTATCCCTTGATATTAGTGTATAGGCCAGAGCCCTGAGGGGTCCCAGGTTGCAAAATCAAAGTGAATGAGAAGTGATGTGTTTTCTGGCGCAGCAGGTCTAGCGGGTAGCTGTGTTTATGGGCTTCTCCCAGGACGCAGGTAGGTTCTCCGGTGGAGCTTGGAAGGAAGAGGTAAGCACAGCATGGAGCCAGCAGAAGCAGGGAAGGGAGGCAGCCCCTGGCATCCAAGACTCTGTCTCTCTGCAGGGCATTTCCACTGCCTCCTTTGCAGCCCAGTCCCACTTTCCTCTTTGTGAAAGGTTTCAGGTTTCTTTCTGGCGTGGCTTGAGTTTGTTGTGAACCAGAATTGAAGTGTTGAGCTGGGAAAGCTGCCGGTTTCATGGCTTCTCAGAATAGCAGCTCTTTTTTCTAAGTCTTATTTATAAACGGCTGCTGTTTGGTTTTTTTATGACAAAGATAGTGAGTTCAGGAAATCAGCAGTGGTTTCTGTTATCTGGAGCACAACCACACTAGAGAGGGAAGAGGGTGTCACACTCCAGGAGCTTGTTCATGGAAACTGGTATCTCATTGTTTACCTCTTGAGATACAGATATTTATAACCCCTCACATCTCCTCTTGCTGCTCCTTTCTGTCACCAGCTTCAAAAATTGTTCATACTTTTAACCCCACAAAAGTAGCCAGCGGAGGAAAGCCACCTCTCTTCCCTTCCGTCATTTCCATGTGTAATTCATTGCTCACACATTGCACAGACCAAACACCACAGTTGCAGCAGTTCAAGTTGTCTCCAGTGGACTTTCCCACCTACTGGCGTGCTTTGTCCTGGCCTTGGGGGTACCCCATCGTCCCAGGCACCCCTCATGTTCCCCTTCCGAGGCACAGTCCAGCTCCACACCAAACACTGATGTGCTCCACACCTCTTGGGCAGTGCAGATCCCAACCAGAGCAGATGGATGCAGCGAGGAGGGGTGGGTGGATGGACAGCCCACAGAGGACCTGTCTGCCCCAGTGCAGGCAGACCCTGAGTATCACGGCGGTCGGAGCGTAAGGGCATGGGCACCTGTGGTGGGTCCAGCCACGTAGCACAGATTGCAAATGTAACAGTGAGACATCAGCAGCAGAACACATCAAGGCATCTCCCGCAAGAAGAGAAAGTGATCAGAAGCTCAAGCAGATCCCAATGAGATCTCAGAGAAGCAGCGCCCAGAAGCTGCTGCACAAACTGCAATACAAGAAAGATACGGACTTAGTGGAGCGAGTCCAGTGCAGGGCCACAAAAATGATGAAGGCACTGGAGCATCTTTTATATGAGGAGAGGCTGAGAGAGCTGGGAACCTTCAGGTCCCAGAGATATTCATGCCCTGCAGCACAGAGCCTATGAGGACAGAGGACCTTCCGGCCCAGGGAGAGGAGCCCACAGAGGGGAAGGACAAGGCAGTGATGCCACAGCAAGGTTTGTTGAGCTGAGTGACTTACAGGCTTGCAACAGGCTGCCACTGCAGATGCCACCTGCAATTCCTTATGCAGCGAGTGTGGGCAGCCCTTGTGAGCAGGTAGACCTTTGCAGTGGATCAGGCCTTGATCTGAAGCATTTGGAGCAATTTTGTTCTAACACAGAGCCCTCCAGGGTGCAGCCACAGACTTTACCGCATCCCAGGCACAGCATCTTGAGGCAACTGCCCTGGGGACAGCAGCTGAGTGGGTGCTTGTTGCCAGCCCAGCCCTGAGAGAGCAGCAAGTGCATTCAGCTACCAGAAAGGCTACCCGTGCATGGACCCCCTCACTTGCGTTGCCTTCCCCTTCCCCTAGCACCACCTACCCCAGCTGTCTCGCCATGGCACTACACCCCCAAATCTCAGAGACCCAAATGCTGTGCAGACCAGTCCAAAACACAGGCAACACCTGCCACATTCCTGAGCAGTGACACTGGGTCACCCAGTCAAAAGCTTAAAAGCATTTTATGGCAGTGGCCATAAAATGGAGACTATGAAAGAGATCTAGATGAAACCATGAAACGCATGCATCTCTCATGCTGCCTCGGTGAAGGGTGATCATTCCAGGAGTGCCTGCAAAGTTTGTGTGCTAAGGGTGTCACCTGCTCCCTACACCTCGAGAAGGAAACTGCATTGCTCATACGACTTTGGGAAAGGAGATCTTAACTGGGAATGCTGGGGAAACCTGTGTAACTTGGATCAGCTCTTCATATGGAGAGATCAACAGCAGCTCTCTGCCCCCATGGGCCACCGTGGAGGCCACACATCCATGCTGGACCTTGCCAGACCTCTCGAGTCCAAACCCAGCACCCTTCACCTTACAACCTCCAGCTGAAAATGCCCAGAGGAGGTACCAGAGACCGCCGGGGCTGCACCGCCCTGGATGCAATGTGGGTCCTGCTTGTTTCTTCTCACTCTGGTCCCAGCAGCATGGTGCTCCTCTTTGCTCAGTGCTGGGGGAGCTCAGCTCCTGCGGTCCCAGGGCAGGGCCCTTTGGACTCTTGTGGCCAAAGCACAGCTGGCAGTGCAACCAGGGTTGGGGCTTGAGAGCTGGTCCAAACTGATCTCCAAGGCTGAGGGTGCATTTCATGAGACACAGTGGGCCAAATTAATGTCACATATCCATAGCAAGGAGGAGATCTTGCTTCCCAATCCAACTCCCTTCCTCCCTGCTTATCTAGTGCCAGCACTTGGTGGACCCCTCTGTGTGCTGCTGGAAGTCCCTAAAACAGCAGATAACTATCCCAGTGAGAAGACAATTCAGCTGCCTGCAAAAATGCAGTCATGGAGCACAACCCCATGGGTTTTTTTCTCAGGGCAACACTAACACAGCTACCTCACCCCAAGAGATGGGAATGCCTTCACAGTGCTGCTGGAAAGCACAGCACAATCAAGCCATGGTCACCTATACGGGGACACAGGTAGAGTTGTGGTGGCCCAAGTCTCACCTAAGACCTCCACCTCTGTCCAAGGTGAGAGGTCTGTAACTCCACGCAGAGCTGTCTCCCAGCATTGCACTGGTGTCTCCCAGGGGTTGTAATTTTCTAAGATGGAGATTCTCATTTCAGACCCTCAACTCTTCCCTGAACCCATTTCAGGTTCTCAACTGCAGACCCCACCTCAGACCTTGCCGAGGCCAGAACTGGCAGCACTTGGGTGTTGGTATCAGGAAATTTTATCTTTGAGGCCTGCCAGCACGTGACTGATGCCGTCTTGTGTCTCCACGGGGTAGCATCAGAGAGACCCAGGTGCCCTCAGAGACTGGCCTCAGCCACTTCCCCGTTGAGATACACAGGAGCATCCCTTGAGACAACCCCGCACAGGCCATGCTCAACCCTGTGAGAGAAGTGGAGAAGTGCGGGGGGGAAGAAGGGATGCCTTCAGTCCTCTAGGCCCTGCTGCAGGCTCACCCCCCGCCAAGCACCAGCTTAGGCGTTGCTGCAGCTCCTGGGTGAAGATGCACCCATGGCTCCCACCAGGATGCCAGCCTGTGGCAGGAGATTTGCCACACAGTCTAGCTCTCATTTTCCTCTTCTTAACTCCATCCCATGATTCCAACTTCTGCATCTCACATCAAGCCATGGATCTCCTTGCACAGCTTTGGATTGACCACCAGCTGCTCCCACCTCTCCTGTACCCACTACCACCGACTATCCCAACACCGCCTTTCCCTGGAGCCCACACAGGAGGAACACAATGCAGAGCAAGGAACCAAAAATGCCTTTCAAAAGCACACAGCGTGGCCCGTGGCAAACAGGAGGACGGTTTCTCTCCCCGCCTGGCACTCTGCTGCTTTCACCAGCTTGTCCCTTACACAACAGATGCCTTCAGCAATGAGCGTTCCCAAAAAGGGCAATTGCATTTTAATCCTGACAATGGCAGCAGCAACACGAGCTGTTTTCCTAACACCACATGTGCCAATAGCTACCATGGATTTCAGTGGATACTGGCCAGGAACACGCATTTTCAAGTAGCACATGTTTTCAAGTTACTCCCAATAAATTGATAACTCACTTAAGCATCCAGACCATTTTGTTCATGTAAAAAGAAAAGACGTCCACGTGAAAACTAAGCTTCCTCTGGCCACAAGCCCCACCACTTTGGCCAACCTCCGCACACCTGGCATATGTCCACTGCACCAGGCCAGCAGTGCTGCTTGAGTCCACTGACATTGCCACCCTGGTGACACGACAAGATGACTAAAATCCAGGCAGGTAGCAGCAGGATGGCTGCTCAGTGACATATGCACAGCTATGTTTCTTTCACCACAAATACAACAGATGTTTTCTTCTTCATTTCTGAGGTCAGAAGGAGGTACCGCTCCCTGTATGCTTTTACCATGATAAAAAGGAGAATGGATAATGTAAGAAAAATAGTTTCTTTATTTCCTTAAAATAAAACAAACATTTTCATTTAGAAGTTTTTCCATTAATTAAAAAACACTTGTCAGTGAAATCCCTGGTTTAGCTAGCAGGTTTTTCAGCTGAAGCTTGGCCTGAGTAGAAACATCCTGTGTAGCTCCAGGAAGAAGTTGTTGCAGACCAAGGAAACAGCAATGGCCGCCCCATATATTTTCTCCCCAGAAGTGTCTACAGCCTCCCGAGGTGGTTCAAGCTGTGTCAAAAGCCCTTGGATCCACCTGTT
>NW_009216290.1:134539-144081 GCF_000690835.1 Fulmarus glacialis
CTTCGCTATATAAGCAGCGGTTTCTCGTCCCTCACACAGCCGTGACTCACCCGCACAGCTCTCTCCCGTCCTACCCCAACCCAGTGACAACTCAGAGACCATCATCAGCCTGCAGCCCGAGCCAGGGTCCAGCAGAGCTCACCCCTGATGCAGGAGAGGGCCAGCTGGAGGACAAAGCCCAGGGACTTTTCTCCAAAACCCAGTGAAGACCCCCTGCCTGCTGCAAGCTCAGCCCGCCGCAACTGTGCACAACCCTCCGCGCACAAAGCTGCAGCCACGCGTTACAGAGCCTGAAAGTCTCCTCTGACAGCAAAGGCTGTGATGGTCTGCCCTGGCTTTGGAGGAGGCTGGTGGGAAGGTAGGTCCCCAGGCAGTACAAGGGGCTCTTCTCAGCGGCACGGACCGAGAGGAGCAGCTCCTGCCGGAGGCAGCCACGGGACCGGCGCAACTGCCCATGGTCACGGCAGAGCCGAAATCCAGCCACGCAAACAGGCACTCTGCACAGGACACCCTCCACGCTCTGACGCCATGTGCTGCCAATTAGCTGACAACAACGCGATTTGTTTTCAGGAATACTGAGCTGATGAATAACAAAAATAGGAACCTGACAAACAGGTCCCAGCAACCTCGATCCCAAGCAGCTCTCCCAGGACAAAACTTTCAGTCACCCTGAGTCACGCGCCCCGTTCCTCCCCTGGCCACATGAACCAGAGCCGCCAGGCACCCAGCCCACCCGCAAGCTCGCATCTTCCCAGGGTTTCGCCGTAGTCCCTGCTCAACACTTAGACTGCTTAGAAAGTGGAAAAGCACTTGGGCATCCTACCACAGTCAAGGACTAAGAGGGGCAGGAGTGAGGTTGGAGAAGCACCATCATAGCCATGAGGGTCTGGAAATACCAGGAAGAGCATCGTTGCTACATTGACCCAGGGAAAACAACCACTGCCATTTGAAAAGGAGGTTGCATAACGTGAAGGAAAGGGAAGGCAGATAAGCAGCAACAGCTATTTCTGATGATAATGCAAGAAACACCACACTACAAGTGCCCCCCAAAGACTCATCACCACAGCCCTGACTACCCCACACCTCCAAACGCAAGACAGTTGCATGAGGCAACTTCAGCAGGCCAGAGAAACCGCCACCAGCTAATCTCCCTGAAGACAGCAGCAATGCAGGCGCCAAGAGATAAGAAGAAATAACCTAAAACCTCTCTGACTCCATGGCCCAGAGGACACTGTGCCTTGCAGGAACCAAGGGGATGCAGTCATTCGGGTGGGAAAGCCCCACTGCTGTCCATCTCCACTAATCCCACTGCCATGCACCAGATCCTGGGAGGAACTGGCAGAGGGACAGGGCACCGCACGGGGACCCAAAAAGAGGTAGCCTTGACCCGTGATGCCTGACTCAATAGGCTCATCACCAGAAAAACCACAGCGCTGCTCTGTCCATCTTGGCTTCAAATCCAGCCTGAGGGAAATCGCAGTGACCAAGACATCCAGAGAGGCCACACAGGCAGAAACATACGCCCAGGCAGCCATGCAAGCCAGGCCTCGGGCAAAGCAGCTTCTTAACCTGAAGCAGACCTATGGGTTGCTGGCATGAGTGGGGATTACTCCTTGGCTTGTTTTTAGCAGGGAAAGGGACATGCTGGGGTACCTGGGCAGGACAGTCATGTCCTTCATGGGACTGAAGGGACCGTGCAAGAACAGAGCCCCGTGATATTGCATGTGGACCATCCGTTTGACACCAGAGCTGGCTCAGTATGCTGGCTTGCAGTACGTGGACCACAGACACCAGCTGATATGGAAACCTGGAAAACTCCAAGGTGGAAAGGAAGGATAGAAATGGGAAACACCAACAGAGCAGTAGCGAGGCCTGTGCAGGCTGGTGGCCCAGCCTGTGACCAGCAGAAGGACAGGGTTGGTGCCTCAGCTTCCTCAGCCACGGCGAGCCACGGGGCTGTGCTGGGGGGAGTGACAGCACCGGGAAAAGGTCAGCGGCGACACGTGCAGCTGAGGCAGGAGCTGGTGACGCGTGCGGCCCCGTACCACGTCAGAGGCTGTGCTGGCAAACCGGTCTGGCAGGCTGCCTGCTCCTGCCGTGCTCGGAGCAGCACCCGGAGCCCTTTGGGCCAGGTTCAGACTGCATGTCCATGGCTGGGTAGTGCTCAGGCTGCCAGCTCTCTCCAAAGCAGCACTGATTTTCTGTTGTCAGACCCCACAATGGAGGTTCCTGAGGGCTTGGGGATTGATAAGTGGGATCTCTGGGCAGAGTGGGGACAGGCAGCTGGGAGGGCTGGGGGGTCAGGTACCACACCAGCTGTACTGGGCTTGGCTCTGCCTCAGGACTGGAAGCCTTTTGGCCCCAGTGCAGCCAACACCTGCCGTGGTGCAGATCTAAACACAAAACGGCTGCATTGGCACAAGTGCAGCAGAGCAAGGCAAAGTTGCAGGGCAAAGAGCTGGGATGCTGAGCAGGACCTTGCCGAGTCCCACACTGGCTCTGCAGGCATCAGCGAGGAGAGGCCAGACCCCATCGCCCCCTCCTGCTCCCTGCCAGCAGGCTGGCCCCAACCCCACAAGGACATCCAGGGAGGCCCGTGGCTGTGCCGGGCTCGCCTCCCTGCCACCCTCCCCGAGACTGAGAACAAGGCGCTGGCGCGGAGCAGGGAGCAGAGCAGGAAGCTGCCAGCACAAGGGGTGCGCGGCAGGCCCAGAGGAAAGCAAACAAGAGAAAGCAATTGAGGAAGCTCGTGTCTCATTCGTGTGCGTCTCAGCCAAAGTCCAAAGCAGGAGGTGCTTGCAAAGGACACTGGAAAAATGCCAGTGATGTTATCTGCCCCCACAGGCAAGATTAGCCCAGAGGAAAAAAAGTAAGAAGTTGTTTACAAGCTGGGCAAGCCAGCTCAGTGGTTGGAGCACGCTGGTGCTGGGGTCAGCTGCTGGCCTGGCTACGTCTGCCACTTCCGAAAAAGAACCAAACCCCTCCATGCCCCGCTCTGGTCTCAGTCACCTTTGCACAGTTGAGCGGCTCTGGCAGGTGAGACGCTGCTGAAGGGCTCTCGGTCCCACATCGCTATCACTGCAGGCAGGAAGCCGTGTGTCCCGGAGTACCTATGCAGGGTGCTTGCACGCGAGCCACCTGCATGCTTGGCAGCCTCCCGCAGAGCTGAGCAGAGGCACAGCCTTCCCCTCCTTGGCATCTTTGCTCCCGAACCCCAGCATAGTTAATGGAGAACCCGGTCTCCCTGGAGCTGGCCACCAGCTGCAGACCAGTCACGCTCTCAGCATTAACAGTCCCTGCATCCAGCAAGGCTATCAGGGAGCAATCTGCCCTTTGCCCTCCTCCCTTGGGCCATTTGCACTGCTAGTCTGCCTAACACCTCCTGCCTTTTATGAAGTGTTTCCATCTAAATGCAGATGAGGAATCACAGGATAATGTAGCACCTGGATTCAGCTCTCGTGGAGGACCCTTTTACCATGCAGAAACTGGGGAGAGGGAATTTTGGGTTCCTGTTTGGTGCATCCTTATGTTGCTGCTGCATAGCTGCCCAGCCACCAGACAGGGAGGCACTGTTACTGCCCTCTGCCCTGGAGAGGAGCCGCACCGTGCCCCTCTTAGGCTCTTCGCTTTTCCTCCATATTCTTTGTCTGTTTTGGTTTTTTTAATCTTAATGAAAGATATTTTCTGCTGGACACCCGTGGGTGCTCTCAGTGAAACCCACTCTCACCTCATCTCTCTCCTGTGCGTCTAGAAGGCATTTGCTCAAGGGAGCTCTGCGCTGGCATGAGCCTGTTCCTGTCCGACATGTACTAATGCATCTACACCACAGAAGGAAGGCATAACGCCATGACTGCACCAGGCAAAGTCCTCTCCTGCAGACCCAGTGTGGGGTGACAACTCCACAAACCCATCACCAAGCAGGTAGTGCCTGGGGCACCTTCCCAGGAGAAGCTGATATGTCCTGCTGCAAAGCCCCGGGGCAACTCAGATCCACCACACCTCCTTGCTGGGCTATGCTGGGACCCATGGCCCTGATGGCACCACAGATTGCCCATGTCCTGCCCAGAGAATGGTGCTTGTCCCCTCACGTGTCCACATCAGACCCTTCTGGAGACAAGAAATAGGTTTGGTAACAGGTGTCTGAAATAATTTGCTGTTGGCCAGTATCCCTCCAGTCCTCTTTGTCAAAGACTCCTGTAAGACACAGAGTTACACTCCGTGTCAAGAAGCTTAATATTTAATTAACTTCTAAATCTTGGCTTGTTGACATACTTATTTAAAGCCAAACTAGAGAAACTCTATGGAATTTGCTCCTGGTTCAGTGTTTATAGCACCATGGCCTCTGCCGGACTTATCAGCTTCAAAGTCGAGGTTTGCAAACCACTGTGATCATCCTTAAACAAACAAAAAATGACAGTGCATTGCATCCCTTTCTCATCTCCTGATTGCCAATAAACAAATCTGCTAGGAAAGCATTACATGTGCAGCAGAGATTCACTAGGATCCTTTCAAGATATGGTATAGAGAACTCCAGCAGCTGACAGTGAATATTTGATTAAATTGGATGTCCCAACATAGTCAAACATTAGGTAGAAAAGCTTTCAACTCCTTGGCGGTGCAGGGAGAGGCAGTGCACATGCACCCCCAGGGAGGCCTTGAAGGAATCAGACCGTGATAACCCTTCTACCGGAAAGGGAAAAGCAGCTGGCAAAACCTGACACTTCGAGTGCAGCAGATTTGTTTAGCCACCCTGTGCCTGGTTCATGGCTGTTCTTTCTCTCCAGGAGCCTGTATCACCAGTGAGGAGCTGGCTATGGGTTGGTGAGCTGCTCTAATAGCTGCAACCCATCCCCACTGCCATCTTCCTCAGGGACCCCTCCTGCCCTTCCTTTTTCAAGTACCCAAAATGTAGGTGCCATCTTTGCATGATGAGGGGCAGATTAAGTGAGGACAGAAGGTTTATGGAGAAAAAGGCAGGTGGGAGCTGGTTGCTGCCACATGTTATCACTGCCTTGATGTTTAATAGCTGATCCTCCTGTATGCTGTGTGTCCTTGACATTTTCCACCCTTCATGGAACAAAATGCATGCTTTGATGATTCAGATCTGGACTTGTCCAACCCAAGATCTTCCCAAATGCCACAGTCAACCTACTGCTGTGCCCAAGGGAGCTACTGCAAGCCAACAGCATGCAAGAGGAGCAGCAGCTCACCTGATGCCTGGCATCTTCTGGAAAAACAATACTTCAGGAATCCTTTGTGATACAACCGAGAGCTCCAAGGAGTTTAAGCTGATGTGGAGGTGATTTATGTGCACTGCTGCCCTGTGTCTGCCCACGGTCAGACCCAGATACAGTAATGTCAGACAGTCGTACCTGATGGATCTCAGTTTAGGTCACAGCTCTGCAGATTTCCAGCCTTCCACTGCACATTTCTACTCTCTGTAGTCCTTCAGTGAGTGGGGGACTGCAAAGGGGCTTCTTCTGGACATTTGTCCCTCAAAGGCAAGCTTCTCCCTTAACAGATGATATTTCAAATTGCTTTAGCTTCTATGTGCACACCCCAATTGCTTTGAAACTTGCAGGAGCTCTGAAGGGCCAAGCATGGACTTAGCTGGGCATCCAGGAGTCTTTGAATCATGGGTTCCTCAGATCCTTCCATCTACACCCAAATACATAGCTCACATTGCTACTCAAATTGTTCTGCAATCTCCATGCAAAGGTAAATCACACCCCATAGCAGTGGGTGGGTTGTAAATTGAAATGCATAGTAAGAATTGTTTGGTCAGAGGAAATTCCCAAAAAAGTCCTCTACCTGCTCTCCATTCATCAATACATCTTATGTTCTACAAAGCTCTTTATAAAACTGTTCTTCTTCCCCGCCCCGCTCCCACACCCGCCCCCCCCCAAACTGAGGGTCTCAGACTGTTGCAAAAAAGAGATCTTGGACTGTAGATCAGCAACTGGAAATAGCAAGAACCAGTTCTGACACATGCAAAACATTGCGAGATAAAAGTGTTCACATCTCTGCTTACAAAAAGCTCTCGCCTGTGCCACCTCTCATCCCTGAGGGGCTTTGGGGACATGATTTTACCACAATAATACCACTGGAGCTGTGCAGTCGATGCAAGATGATCAGGAATCAAATATGAGGAGGGAACATCTTACATAAAGAAAATAATAGGTTACACAGACTAGCTGTATACCACGCTGCAAGCACCCTCCTAAGAGTGAAAAGAAAAGGTCTGCAACGTGCTGGTGATCAGATCCATAAACTGATGCCCACCCACATGGATGCCTTGACCTGGGACACTGACACACAGGCGGTGCTTCCAGATCCCCAGTCATGCAGAGCCAAACTGATGCCATTGGAGCAACAATCTGATTAATTCCCAGCATGGATAATCCACCCTCGATAACACAGGGCTGATGACACCAGTACAGCCGGACTGGGGAAGTCCCATGTCAGGAAGCTGTGAATGACACACTCCTGGAGGTGGCTTATGTGGTGACTTAAGTCAAGGCTGACCAACTGACAGCCCCAAGGCTGGATCTGATACACAGGCAGTTTATCTGCTTTCCCAGAAAGGCCAGTCTGTCCATGAGCTGATGACAGATGGCAGTACATGGGGAGATGGAGGAGAGACTGCAAACCTGGGGTTAGATCGAGTCCTACACTGTGCCTTGTAAATAGAGCTGCAGTGGTTTGGGTCCTTAACACTTGAGACCTCAGCACAACAAGGAACCACTACTTGTTCTGGGCCAAAAAGACTGGTGAGAGAGATGCTACCAGGACTAGTCAGCCCTTTCCCAGCTCTGCTCCCCAGCTGTTGGCTGAGCTGCATGAAATGCAGCAGACAAGTCTACACTGGTCCCTGTAAAATAAAATATTACTGGTTCAAGAACGGGAAGTCCTCAAGACACAGAACACAGGATGATGGCCCCCAACATGGCAAACATGGAAGCTGTGAATCTGTGGACACCTCTCGCCACCACAATGCCTCCCATACCCTTCCTTTTCTGCAGGCACTTGTTCCTCTCAAAACACCCCAGGTTATGCTGGTGAAACATCTAGGGGACAATGTAACAAGCTAGATCAGAGACCTGATCCCAGCCAACATAGCTCCATTTCTGGTCAAATTATTTTCAAACTGGATGAGTTGCTGATCTGGCTTACCTCTCCCAAAGGAGAAGGGACATAAGTCAGTGCACAGATGGAGGGGACTTTCACACTTATGTTCAGCAAGCATGCTCTCTCGTCTGCCGACTTGTTTCCAGAATGATGGGCCATTTACCACCCTTGGCGTCTTCTGTAATGCAAACGGCTGTGAGACCCCCTTCCCACCTGTTACTCCTGTCCAAGAACTCCTGCCCCTGATCAGGACTTGTGCTACACACCACACCTCTCCTCCGAGTGAGAGAGGCTTTTATGGCTGGATGCATCTGCAAAGACGAGGGCAGACACTCCTCTTGTGTTTGTTCCTCATCTGGGTGTGCATCTGCATGTGAACTCTCAGCCAGGCAGGTATATGTATGTAAGCATGTGTTTATTAGCACTAAAAAATGCATTTGTCAAAATCTCTAGAGTTAAAAAACAATCATTACGTAATTACATTAAACAATTAACGAACTGATTCATCAGTTAGAGGCTCACCAACAACACCTGAAACCCATCCCATCCACTTAACAAGGCAGAAGGTGGCACAAACAAAAGCGACTCCCAGAATGTCCTGGAGGTTAATGGCCCTGTGCTCTGTCCAGGTGAGACAAGACACTTTCCATTCCTGGCTGCTCACATCTGGAAGCTGATGGCTTCTGGGCATTATCTGCTCTGAACTGCTGATTTAAGGTGTTTTGATATAGAGATATTTCACATAAGTAACTCTTCAGGTCAGTACTGTGTGGTTAGGCACAGTAAATGTGGTTAGGCACCCAAAATGCCCGTGCTGCCTAACTTCAATACCTTCATGATAGTATATACTTAGACCTCATTTCTCAAGTAATACTGTTAGCAACAAACAACTTCTTCGGCAACTTTTGAAACGCTTTGTTGGCACTTCCTTCTGCTCAACGGGGTCCGTAAGCATAATGAGTATGCAGAACACATAAAACTCCATGAAACAGCTGGCTCCAAGTCTTCAGAAAAGATCTGTCTGTTATTACCGGAGCTGTGATCTGTAATGCTGTAGTTAAAGGCTGCACAGGAGAGCACACAAAGACAGAATGAAGCTGGGGAAGTAAGTTTAACTTTGCCATCACTTGCCTTCCAAGTGGGTAACCATGCAACACTAATATCTTTTAAAAAGAAGTCTCTGGGTTCCTTCAAAACAAAAAATAAAGGGGAAAAATAACTACTGTGCTTTCATATGCTACTGGAAAGCACCATGTCCTATAGAGAGCACCAGTGCCACTGTAGTCTAGGCCCATGGTAAAATAATTTGGCTAGCATGGCTCAGTGGGTGAGCCTGTGGGTGGCACTGGGACCCCATGAGCCAAAACTGCACTCAGAGGTGAAAGGTACTGCTGCAGACAGAGTTATACCAGCAAATCTCTGCTTGTAACATTCATCTTGCTACCAGCTGTGTTGAGACAATGTTGGTGCATCCTTGCTGGGAGGACACCACTGGCAGAGTAACCAACCATCTAGTTGATGCCACTAAGTAACTAACCTGAGTCACCTTGGCTGGTGACATCTCGCTATGTGGTAGCATCCCATTGCTGACCCTGCAACCAGAACTGCTATCAAGCAAGGACCCTTCTCATGACAGCCAGCAGCCTGCCGCACCAGGGCACACACTAGCAGGGGCCAGCGCGCAGTGGCCCTGGAAGCACTTGACAAAGGTCTGTGTGCACGTCCTTCAGTATGAACAGGAAATTGAGCATGACCTCCACAACAGGTACCTGTGCCCCAGCCAGCCATGTGATCAGGTAGAAAGGCTTGGTCAGATCGACACTGCGGGAGAGAAAGGCACTGGAGGGATGGCTCTCTCCAGAGAGTTAATCTTACGCCATTTGCAGTATCAGAGGCAGACAGGGTCCCTGCTCAGGAAGCAGAGTGAATACAATGCCAGCAAATACAGATCAAAATTAGTGCTTCACGTGAACACACCACCATTCCCAGCATGCATGGGCTGGGAGCAGAAATTACCTGCCTGAGGTTCCCCGATCGCCCCAGGCCCAACCCCAAGGCACGTAAGTGGGCTGTTGAACAGGGATGACCCAAGTTTTCTGCAGCTGAGTATCCCTGGAGGAACTGTGGTGACCATACCACACTGAAGGATCCCCAGCCCAGCACACTGGGGACACTATCCCTTGTTCCCAACCACCTCCGTGCCCCTTGCCCTTGTTGATGCTGACACGGAAAAACAGGATGGTGCATGCACCATCTGTGGGGATGGTAACACCAGGCAGCATGGCTGGACCTTGGCATCCCATTCAGGAACAGAGTGTGTATTGTGGGGCTTGTGGCCCCCAGCAGGATAGCAGCGGGAAACTGGGGGTGCTGGGCTGGGGGCCCTGGATGCCATCCATTCCTTTCTTCCCCAG
>NW_009216291.1:0-4531 GCF_000690835.1 Fulmarus glacialis
GTCTGACGGGGGGGACGGGCCCCCTGGCTCCCATTCACGCCTGTTGTGGGAGCGTGTCCTGAAGCTAAGCAGGGTCGGGCCCGTCCGTGGCGTGGATGGGTGACGGCGTGCGCGGTGGCTGCGGGGCACAGCCAGAAAGGGGCCGCGTGTGCCTTTTTTTTGGCAGAAATGAGCTCAATTCGCAGCTCTTCTTGTCCTTGCGCTAGGGTGTGTCTCCCCACAGTTCCCCTGTCCTCCAGCACAAACCCCTTCCCTCTCCCGGCACCTCTGGCACTGCGGTGGCACCCAGGGAGCTGGCATGGTTGGGCGCGTTATCCCGCTCTCCGGAGCCTGTGGCCTCCCGCGACCATGCCTGCACCCTGGAAGAAGCCCAGGCTTCTGCACACCCGTCCCGTTGTTATCCTAAACACAGCCCAGGGTTTTGCAAAGCTCAGCTGATGTCATCTTGTGGTTCGAGGAGCATGGCGTCCAGAGGTACGAAATGGTGAAATAGCAACAATTAGGCTGGGAGCGAGCGCATGCGGCGAGGCAGATCCTTATCTAGGTGGGAAAGATCTAAAATCCCTAACGTAGTACCCGCGTTACTCACTGCCTTAATTAATGAGGCGCAGAACTGTCCTGCCATGCCCGTGGTTTGCAGGAGAGGCTTCATCCTCGTTCCTGCTGGTTTTGCATGCGGCAGGGCATGGGAAGATCACGTGTTTCCAGAGGTTTCCAGAGGTTTTGCGCCTCGTGCTTCACACACCTGAGCCTCACCAGCTTCTCTTCCCGCTCACCCAGTGCCCCAGCAGCTGCTTCCCCAGCCCTGTGATGCGGAGACCCTTGGCTCGAGAAGCTCTTTTCCCTCTGTCGGCAGCTTTCCGTAGGCAATCCTGCCTGTCTGGTAACTGAAGTGAATAAAAGGTCATGCAAGAAATATCACAGAGGCTTTTTTTTATGACAGCACAGATGCCCGTTTATATTTTATTTGCCTCCCGGGTATGGCACCGAGTCTCAGTTTAATAGGTTTAGCCATGCTCGGGGAGATTTTTCTTTTCTTTCCCTCTGACGTGATTAGGTTTGTGGAAACCAGAGCCAAGCAGAGAGGAGACATGGTGCTTAATCACCATTATTTCCCAGCCCAGCGGCTTTTTTTTATGACAGCACAGATGCCCGTTTATATTTTATTTGCCTCCCGGGTATGGCACCGAGTCTCAGTTTAATAGGTTTAGCCATGCTCGGGGAGATTTTTCTTTTCTTTCCCTCTGACGTGATTAGGTTTGTGGAAACCAGAGCCAAGCAGAGAGGAGACATGGTGCTTAATCACCATTATTTCCCAGCCCAGCCATGGAGCGCTCTTTGTATCCTAATGTGAGCTTCGCATCTCCTGTAACCCCAAGGAGTTAAAATGCAGTTTCCTGCCCCAGCTAGGGCGAGCGTTGAAGTGCAACAAGCTAACTGGGAAGCCTGGGAAATGTCCTGTAACAAATATCCTTAGAGAGTTCGGGTCACTCGGGAAATAACGTTAAAAGTGCAGCTGATGGGCACAGCGATAACGAGCGCGAGCCAGGGAGGCTTTGGAGCTCTCCGGCAAATCTCTTGTCCCCCTCAAAACCTAATGGGGGATCCGCCTAGGAGAGAAAAGACCAAGCGGTAGGAAGGTGGTTTTCTTTCTTGATGCATATCGGTTCCGTTGATTTCGTACCATCATGTTATGCTCCCACAGGGTGTGGGAGCGTTTCTGGTCACCTCAGCTGAACGCTGTCCCCAAAAACGGGGCAGGAGAAGTGCTTTGAGCCGCTGGGGTTTGCAGAGCAATGCTTGGAGTCCTGCCTCTGCCCAGTTCGTGTTAAGAGTCACTGGATCTTGGCCCTGAGATTTAAAACATAAAAATATTACTTAGCAAGAGCAATACTTCCTTTCCTTTTAAGGACAGGAAAGAGGAATTGAGTTTCCTTCGCCTCGGTCCTGTGGCAGCACTGGGAAGTGGCTGCACCCCGCGCTTCGCTGCAGCCGTCCGAGTTGATTTCTTAAAGGAAAAAAATTTCACTTTCATATTGGTCGCGATTTCCTTTGTGTGGAGAGGGCTTCTGTCATGTCTCCGGTGTCTGTGGAGGGTTTATTCCAATTGTAGATAAAAGACACAGAGCCAGCATGGGCTCTGCTCCCCGGAGCTGCTGCGAGCCTGGTGGGATTTGTCGGTTCACAGGTGGCGAGTGGCAGCGGTGAGACCAAGGATTCGAGTGTCCCAGCCACGTGAAACGCATCTGTTGTTGGCAAAACCACTCGGGGAAACGGTTTTGGGTGGGAAAAGTTCGGGGACGGTCCTGCAGCACGAACTGGGTTGTTGCTGGGTGGTGTGTGGGGAAGGCAAAGGGGCTTTTCTTGGTGGGACAGCGGGCAGCTGCCTGGTTTGGGAATCCCTGCCTGCACCTACACTGTGAGAGGATGTTCCTGGGACAACCGCTGTGCTCTAACATGCACAATTTAGTTTTTGGTGTTATACGGAGCACAATAATGGCACGCTCTGCTTCGGGACCCGTGCTCTGCCATCTGCAGAGCCTCGCGCCGGCTCCTAATGAGATTACATCCTAAGTACCGCTCCCGATTAGCCCCAGGTTTGCAGAAGGATTTTCCAGCACCTAAATACGGAGCAGGGATCTACTGTTTCTCATCGGACACCTTTCAGACTAGGAAGCAAGGCCGTGCAGTGGAGGAATTGCAAACCGCACAAGCCCTTGTCTGAATCTGGGTTTTGAGGAAGAACCAGCAGTGTTTGATACCGTTTGCTATTGGAAGTGAGAGACGGTCTGAGAGCCTGAGCGTGGCATTTCGATTTGTGTAATGAAAGACACTTTTTGATCGCTGCTGTGCGTAAGCTATGGGAAATAACTCCAAGCCCCCGTCGAAATCCCCCCATGCCGACCCAGAGCTTCCCACCGGGCTTTGGGAGCCGAGGCAGCCGCAGGGAGCCGGCTGCAGCTGGAGTTGTCCTCTCTTGTGCTTTCCTCCCCCACCTTGCAAAAATAAAGCTCTTGGATCTGGGAGTACAGCAGGAGCGCGCACAGATCCAGGTGATAGATAAGTGGGTGCTGAGCACCAGTTTGTTACTGGATGCGTCTGGTGTTTCCCAGCCTCCAGAGGGGCTGAGCTGGTGGAGGACAGTCAGTCTGAGCGGGTCTCGCTTTGAACAAGCCCGTCCGGTTTATTTAGGTACTTCCAAAAGTCTATTCTCGAGATCGCTCAGGTTGTGGGTATTATTTTCTGTGTAGTGGATAGTCCCTTGGACTCAAGGAGCCGTCCGGTTCAAGGAGCGGGGAAAGGGGGGTTGCAGTGAAAAGTAATGGCCGTGACAGCGGCAATACCTCTCCCGGGAGAAGGGAAAAGTGTTTTCCTTCGTCAGAAAACGAAGGACCGTTGCGATCCCGTGGGTAATCGGAAGATGTTTCGCATAGTGCAGCCAACGCGCCCTTTGCCACCTGCTTTATCTCTCAAAGCAGCTCGGGCTGGAAAGGAGATACGGGAGGAAAAAAGCCGTAAGTGTGAAGGCTGTGGGCCGTCGGACAGGAGCTGGCCTGGCAGTGAGCCCTTCCTGGGCGGTGAAACCGGCTTCAGACCTCGCAGCTTCATGGGTTGCATCGGCTGTGGTAGCTGGGATTTTGGATGGTGGTGGCTCATCCCAGGGCACCAGTGAGGTGTTGCCGTTAATTGGGGGAGCATCTGGAAGGGCTGCAGCTACACTGGAGCATAAAGAAGATACTTGCTTTACTAAATGGACTTGAAAATAGAAAATAGCTATAACTGTTGCTTCCCTAGGTGTAGTGAGTTGGACCTTTGGGTTTTCCAGCATTTTCCTACAGACTCCTCTGCCAGGTTGGTTTTCATCTCCCGGCTGGAGCTTCCCCACGCCACAGCACCTGGGAATGCAAAACCTCATCCCACCTTACGCCACCCTGATTTCTTCCAGGTCACGACGGCTTTGCTCATAAATCAGGGAGGATTTTTCTCAGCACTTTTACCGGCGAGTCCGGCGTGAGGGGGAAGCGATATTGGTTGGGCTGAACTCATTAGCAGCAAGCTGGGAGTTGGCAGCTCTGATTTATGAAGCAAAGCGACGCCGACTGAATACGCAGGGGCTGGGAGGATTTTGTTTGTCGCATTTGACACCTGCAGCATCCCGACATGGAGGTGACCTGGGAAAACGTGTCCATCTCCTTTGGAAGGGGCGACTTCCAGCGTCTGCCCCCGGACGTGCTCTCAAACCCCCCTTGGGCCGTCAGTTTGTTAAAATTGGTCAGAAATCAGTTGAGTGTGTTTATTGCAGCTCCACGGTGGATGGTTTGGCTCATCCCAGGGCCTGGATGCAGCTGTCTGGCAGGTTGGGGATCTGCCAGGTCTTGCCCATGCTCCTCCGCAAGGAGTTAAAAAAAAACCCCATCACGCATTTGTCACCAAAATCAATAGCGGTGTCAGCACCGCTTTGCTGTAATTACTTTTGCTGTCATGTCAGAGCTCGCGTCTCCCCGGGTGGAGGTAGAGCCCTTTCCCGGTG
>NW_009216291.1:4584-5759 GCF_000690835.1 Fulmarus glacialis
ACAGAGCTGTGGCTTCGCGGCTGCTCCTCTCTCTGCTCCGCTGCAAGCGCTTAATGCACTTCTGGAGAAGAGGGGGGAGCTTCTCATCGAGCCCCCCTTTGTGGAGCAGCTTGCCCTGCTTGTTCCCCGTGCCGAGGAGCAAACGCTTGCTGTCTCCCGGTGTTTCACGTGGGGCTCTGCTGAGAGACGGGAATCTTTTTCCCCGGCAAATACCGTCTGCAGAGTCTCTGCTGCTGTTCAGGTTTTGTCCAGAGGAAAGCCTGCCCCAGCTCAGCTGCTCCATGTCCTGCAAACCAGACGTCTCTGCTCTGCAGGGTGACGGCTGCCCATCGCGTCGGGTTTCTGTGCCGCGAGCGTCAGCGGCCTCGTCGTCCGCAGGCATCTTGGCACCCAGCCCTCCTGGCTTCATCCCTCAAAAAAATCATTTCTCTATCTACTTTTCCCTGGTTTCAAAACTCACTTGCTGCTCAGCCCAGGGATTTTTTTTAAACCTTATTCCCCTCCTGGCTCTCTCCTTTTCCTGGCCATGCTGAAATAAATAGTTGGATGCTGCTCCAACATATTTTCCAGCGCGTTTCTTCTTTCCTTTCCCTGCTCCACCCTCTTCACCGCTATCTTGTGTTTGGTAAAGACATTAAGCTGGTCCGGGAGCAAGCGGTGCTCGGGGGGATTTTCAGGCTGGCCGCTGCCTTTGGTTCACCGTCTGCCTCTGGGCAGATCAGAGCTGTGCGGTTGTCCCTGCTGTGAAAGCGGCAATCATTTTGGGGGTGCAAGGAAGGAGACGCCTCTGCATCGTAGAGTAAAAAATATACTGGCTTGGATCCCTGAGCTGAGATTTGGGGAAAGAAGAGGATGAGGTCCCCCGGCACAGGAGGGCTGGGACATGTCCGACAGCACCAGGCTGGCGGGGGGCGTCCCTGGGGCAGACCCATACCCACAGAGCTCATACTGGTTTCCAGCCAGACCTGCTCTGGTGTGGGTACCCGCCGGTGGTGGGTTTTGCGGTTGTAGGTGCTGTGGATGTGCCGCTTGATGCAAAGAGCAGCTCGCACCGGGGTTTCCCTCGCTCTGGCCTCTCCCAGTCAAGCCAGACTTGGATTGTCATCCTCAGTGAAAACAGAAGAGGAAAGATGCTGCGGTTTTACGGCGAAACAAACTTGGCAGCACTGGCAGGG
>NW_009216291.1:5794-17159 GCF_000690835.1 Fulmarus glacialis
CCCGCCGCCCCCCCAGCTTGCTGTGCAGAAGACCCCTCGTGCCCATCGGCAGCTGACAAAACGCCCCTGGCCCGGCGTCCCCCCCTCTTCCCCTCTCATCCCTCCGCTCAGTCCCACTCCAGCCATCTCTGGGGTTGAATTTCCACCTAACCCATGACCCTCTTGGGGACTGAAACCTTGTTTTGGGGGCCGTTGGCAGGGAGGCTCCTGGCTTGGGGTGGCCCAGCTCCGCAGCAGTAACATCGCCTGTCCCGCATTGGGGTATCTCACGCAGAGGTGAGATCACATACATCATCCCAGGAGCAGTTTTGGCGTCAGGTCGCTGCCATACTTACCCATCAGCAAGGCTGGGCTCGGTGCAGGGTTTCACGCCTGCGGCTGCTTTGGGGTGATCATCATCTGCTGCCTGCATCCAGGCTGCCCTGCATCCCTGGAAGGAGGAGCGATGCACTGGCGCAGACGCTTCCCACCCTGCGCTCCCAAAGAGATTTGCTGCTCGGTCTCGATTTTCCAGCTCCAGCATAACAATACAGTATTTTTCCAATATAACAGCCACCCGTCTCCCTAGATCATCACCTCTGCAGGTGGGGTGACTTTTGGCACAGTGTCCTTGGCCACCAGCCCTCCATGGTGCCTGGACGTGCTGCGGTGCCTTATCCCCAAGGTTGGACCAGTGTTTGCTGCTCCCACGTCCATCCTTGGACTCAGAGAGGAGGAAAAACCCTAACCTGGGCATCTCTGCCATTCCACGGGGTGGATTCGGGCACCTGCAGCCGAGCGGGGTGATGTGACAGCAAAGACGTGGTCACCTGCGGTGCGGGACACGCTCCCCACCGCTGAGCAAACCTGCGGGGTGGGAGATGTTGGCGCTGGTCCCCTTTTGGGAGCTCGCTGCTGGGAGGGACACTGGAGAGAGGGCGCATGGCTGCACCCTCCGTGCACGGAGTATTCCCCTTCCTGGAAGCTTGGACTCAGAGCAGGGAGCTTGTATTTTCTTTAGAGAGCTTCAGAAACCCTATAAATGTTCTCCAAAAGAAAACCCCAAGGCTCCAATGATGTTTCTTTTGTTCCCTAGCGGCTTGAGTCCAGCAAATGACAGCGGAGCCAAAAAGAAGAAAAAGAAACCCAAAAGGAAGAAAGAGAAAGGAGGAGATCAGCCCGACCAGGCTCAAGACCAGCCGGTGAAGGTGACTGACCCCTTCCCAGAGTCACGGCCCCTCACAACAGCCAGCCCCATCCTGAACCTCTCCGGTGTAGCTTAGGGCAAGGAAAGAGTCTCCCGGTCCTGGTTTTAAGCACTTGGCTGCTCAAAAAACTGTAGGTTTAGAGTAATTTCTCAGCCTGGCTCCGTGCGTGGGAATTCCCGTTGCTGCGGAAGGTGTTTGCGGAGCACTCCAGGCTAAACGCGGTCCTTGGCTGGATATCCCAGCCAGTTCCAGTGCTGCGGTGAAAGGGTCAGACTGGCGCCTCCGAGTTATTCTTTCCAGACACCAGCTGCCTCCTCGCAGGCAGGGAACCGCCACGCTGCCACCTGCCAGCTTCCTCTCCTGCCCGCAGCCAGCACAACAGACGCGTTCTCCTACTTCTTGGGTGACATCTGATGTTGTTGATTTTTGCTTGATTAACATAAGAACAGCAGCTGGGTCAGAGCAGGGTCTGTCTTACCCCTCTTGCCTTTGCCTGATCCTGACTAGCAGCCGGTGCTTCGTCAAGGAGCATGGGACTTGCAAGGTTTGTCCCTCCCAGCGCTGGCAGTCACCCCTCTTGTCCCCTCTGGTCCTGTGGCGGGGGATGCACACACAGATCTGCACATCAACAGAGGCTGTTTTCTGTCTGATGCCCAGTTCCCATCCAAATATTTCTAATATTTTGTCCTTCTGACTGTGCAGAGCATTAAATTGGGGCTTTGAGTGTTTCAAACTAACTTCACCGGCAATCAGGGAGGAGCTGGAGCTGTGAATTCAGCGCAGAGCTGCCCACCCTGCCAAGGTCTGCCCCAGGAGGAGGAGGAGGAGGAAAGTGTCCTTCATCTTGACTCAGCCTCTCCGCCTTGTCCTGGTCCGTGGTGCCCAGGCACTCCTCTGGAAGCTGCAGTTTGCAGATGCGGATCCAGCTTAGATGGAGGAGGCTGAAGCAGTGAGAGAGAAAAGCCACCGCAGAAAGCCCAAACGCAGGGTGTGGGTTGACCCAGGGTGTCTCTGCGTGGGTGTTAGCCGAGGTGAGGCAGGGAGGTTTGCTCTTGGGCCTCACAGCATCCTCCTTAGCTGAAGCTTAAAGCATTTTAAGGCACTTCATCTATCCCCTTCGACCCGGGAGTGCCTAGAAACCAGGTCTAGGTGTGTGGTAGGTGCCTGGTAAAAGGGTTCATCCATCTCGTAGAGGGTTACAAGAGGATCTAGGCTGGGAAGCAAGTCTTCTCCCCTTCCTGGCAGGGTCAGGTCCAGGTTCCCCTAATGAGGAGCTGAAATACAGACCTGGTGGCTCAGCTTACTTATTTTGTCTTTTCACCCTCCTTTTCTGCCCTCAGATGAACTCTTTACCTGCTGAGAGGATCCAGGAGATTCAAAAAGCCATTGAGCTCTTCTCTGTAGGTCAGGGCCCTGCCAAAACCATGGAGGAAGCCAGCAAGAGGAGCTACCAGTTCTGGGACACGCAACCGGTGCCCAAGCTAGGTACGTACAACCCCTCGCCGTTTCGTGCTACTTGGGAGAAGCCTTGTGGTCCCCAGGCTGCCCAAAGAAGCCCAAAGAAGCTGGCCTCTGGCCCTCCCTGGACGGCCCCTTGCTGCTGTCCTATCTGGGCTTCAAAGGCATCAATGACACGTGTCCACCGTTCAGCATCATGGACTGAGCGGCCAGCCCTGCTGCCGGAGAGCTGTGCAGGCGGCTGGGGGGGTCGAGAGGCACGAGGAACCGTTTCAGACATCGAATTTGATGCCTCCTGCATTTGGGCGTCGCGTAATCTCAGTCTTTAGCCCTTGAATTGGGTCTCTCCAGCCCTCTCTATCCAAGTTTCGTGCGGGGTGTTGCCAGCCTTCCTCCTGCCAGGTCCTAGGGGACTTGGAGCTAACCAGCTCTCCCCTTTCTGGGGGTTGAAGCTTCCCAGCAAGGGTTCCTTGGTGGGGAAGGTAACTTGGAGTGAGACAGTGCCAGCCGGTGATGGGAGCTGCTCAGGGAAGCAGGTCTGAGCCGCCACATCGTCGGTTTGCTGGGCTCACATCGGCCTCTGGCACGGGCAGGCGCTGGGGCTGAGCCAGGAGAGCTGGGAGAGGGGAGGCACAAACCTCACGAGCATCTGCACCCCCAAGCTGCCATGCCCATCTAAAGGTGCAGAATCCTATCTCTTCATCCCCTCTTTCCCCTGCAAACAGCCCGGCTGTGCTTCCCACCCCTAGTCCTTCCTCCAGCCCTTTCTCCAGTTTGCTCTTGACGCTGTCAGCCTGCGTGAAAAGCGATCTGCTGTCGGTAACGAGGCGTTTCTCAGCGTGGCGGGAGCGCTTGGCAGCTGAGCAGATCTGAAAGGAAGAGGGGTGCGCTGCCGCAGAGCTGCGCGGCTGGAAGGTGCTCGTTCCTGAGCTAATTGGAGCAAACCTGCAGCACTCCCGGGATGCCCACGATTGCTTTGTTTAGTCTCTCTGCCCCTGCGTCCCCCAGCAAAATCCATGCAGAGCTCAGGAGAACTAGAGAATGAGTCCAAGCCCATAGTTTCTAGATTTACCCAAAACTTGTCATGGCTTTAAATTGGCTGCTCTTTGGTAATTTCCTTCATGGGTTGTGTCCAACCCCTCTTGCTGCAAACAAGTTTGATTCCCTTTTCGTGTTGTCAGCACCAGTCTGAAGCTTTCTTTGGTCTCAAAGACTGTTTGCTGGGAGCGATGGTCTCAACTTTGTGCTGAGAAAATCGTAGTGAGATGGCACAGGGTGATGTGAGACATCAAAGCCTGATCTTGCGTCCGCCCTTTTTCCCAGAGGATCCTGGACATGGCAAACATCATTTCTGCTTGCGTAAACCCAGGAGGAAGGGTGGAAGGTATCTTCCGGGGAAGGAGAGGCACAAAACAGCCTGCTCCTCTGTACACCAAATTACTGGCTGCGCTCTGGCTGCCAGCCACTCGCTGGGTCCCAGCGTCTCTCGTGGTCCTTGCTCGGGAGCACACTCTGGCACACAGCGTTACGTACACGAGGCTATTTAGGGTCGGGTAACAAAAGTGCTGTAGGATTTTTGGGGCCGGATTTCAGAGCAGTTCAGCACCTGCTCAAAACAAGAGAGGACGGCCAGGGGTGAGCGTTTCTGGACGCCGCCCTGGGTGGGTGTGATGGGGGCAGTTCTTGCTCTGGGCTTTCCTTCACCTCCCCATTGCCTGGAAACCTTTTCAATCCCTTTTTAAGGGAATTCCTAATTAGCGTGGCTTGGCAGCACTCAAGCGATGCCGCGGTGTTGACATCCCCGAGAAAGCCGGTGCTTGAACCGACATCTCTTGGCTGAATCGGAGACTTCAGGAGTCAGTGTTTTTTTTCAACAAAAGTTGTCTTGTTCACTGCAGCTCTTCTTTAAGCGCAGTGGGAAGGAAACCTTGACGCTTGCCAAATGGCAGGGGCCAGAGCTGGCAGGGAGAGATCCGCTATCTGATGGAGTGGCTCGTGGGAAAGTGCTGGCTGAGGCTGGGACTGTGGGGATGGGGAAGGATAAGGCATCGCGTGTGGGCCTGGAGGACGTAGCTCTGAAGCTCTGATCAGTTTGGTTGCCTCCTTTCTGCTGCCTGATCAGGTCCGCCATTGCCTTTGGAAGAGGAGTTTTGGTTCTCTGCCCCCATGTCGCATTGAACGTGTAGCATGTCCCAAAGCGGGTGGGTGAAATGGCGATCCCTGGCTGCCCGTGCCAGGGACCTGGGGTGGGAGATCACGCTGGGGAAGTGGGGCACGTTGGTCACCAGATTGAGGTGTTGTGGAGACTTGGCCTCAAACAGCAGAGAGCATCTTCATGGCTCTCTGCTCTCTCTTACAGGAGAAGTGGTGAACACCCACGGTCCCGTTGAGCCAGACAAAGACAATATCCGTCAGGAGCCATACACCTTGCCCCAGAGCTTCACCTGGGATGCCCTGGACCTTGGGGATAGAGGCGTGGTGAGTACGGGCAGCTCAGCACGTGTGTTGGCAGGGCGTCTCCGTTGCACGGTTGACAGTTCCATGCTTGGACTGCCGAAGATGGTTTTGGGGATGGAAACGTGTCCTTCACCACACCAGGCAACTCTCCAGCTCGGTGGTCATGCCATCTCCTTGGGGTTAGATGGGTCTGACTTCCCCCACCGTGCACCCATCCCATGTTGGCCAGGTTGGACTGGTTTCTTCATGGGGATGTAAGGATGCCTGAAGCCAGGAATTTTCACTTAGGAAGACCCTCCAGACCCACCTCCCTGGGAGATGACCTGAGGGCAGCAGGACTTATCTGTGTATCCTGCTGCTCACCCTGCTCTGCAGCGGCACCGGTTCAGGAGCCCAGAGCAGGCGGCCGTGCTGGTAGCAGGGACAGGGCTGCACGTGGCGCCCATTGCTGTGGCCACACAAAAAGTGTGTGGTCTCAGGGTCCCGTCTCAGGGCGCGTGATGGCTGAATAACTTTCTTAACCTGTTTGGTGTCTCCTGCTTTAGCTGAAAGAGCTGTACACGCTTCTGAACGAGAACTATGTGGAGGATGACGACAACATGTTCCGGTTCGATTACTCTCCTGAGTTCCTGCTGTGGTGAGTGGCACCATGACCGCAGAGCAGAGGGTGTTGGATGCTGGCAAGCCTGATCCCAGTGACAGCGCTGCAGCTGCCTTTGCTTATCCTGTCTCACTTCTTTCCAAAATCTCCCTTCCCCATCTGTCACCATGCGCGTTGTCCCAGGTACACTGCGAGAGGGGTCTCTCGCCCAGCCCTGCCCGCCTCTGGCTTCTTTGAGATATGGGAGCCTAAAACTGGATTTTTTTTTTTTCCTCTTTGGTTTGATCCCTCGAGTGTTTGTAAAAATCCTGGTAGCTGAGTAACTTCTCGGTGCCCTGGAGCTGTAGGATGAAGGCAGCTGCCAAGTAATGTTGCCAGCAATAACACTTGGAGACCTGTTGCTCTTTCCTCAGGGCGTTCATGAATCGAGGAACATGGATTTCCTCCTGTGTCGCTAGTGAGAACAGAGCGCAGGAATTGCCCTGGATCCCAGCGGTCCTGCCTTATCACATCACTGTCACCCTCTCATCCTCCTGCCTGCAAACCCACAGCTGCGTTGGGCAGCCTGGAGCAGGACACAGAGCATCCCAGGACAGGGTGGGAAGGCAGGAGCAGCTACACTGGGGACCTTTGATGGGACGTGACTTCTGAAGTGTATCTCTTCTCCAGGGCGCTGCGTCCTCCGGGCTGGTTGCCCCAGTGGCATTGTGGAGTCAGAGTTGTCTCCAGCAAGAAGCTGGTTGGATTTATCAGCGCGATTCCAGCCACTATCCACATCTATGACACGTGAGTGCTGCTTGGCTGCATTTCTCATCCTGCCACGTGATGGCATGTGGGGCTTCCTGGGAGCGCTGAGGAGGTCTGGCTGCATTGTCCTCCCCAGCCAACCGAGCCAGACCTACACCGTTCAGCCGTGGAGATGCTTTGCTGCTTGGAGGAGAAGGTGGGGGGATATTTAAGGTGGGCAGTGAAGTTCTGTGCAAGGACATCTTGTAGTTAGCAGCTGTGAAGGCTGTTTTCCTCAACGAGTGAGGTCAGCTTAGAGCTCTGGCTTACAGAAATCCTCCAGGGCTGGATGGAGACCATTTTCCCTGGGAAAACCTTGGGTAACAGCTTAAGAGAGAGTTTTCCAAACCCAGCCCTTGCCCCCTGGCCTTCCCCGAGGCTTTGGCTCCTCTTTCTCTTGAAGGGGCTGGAGGTAAATTGCTCAGGGCGTTGGACTGATCCTGCCAGGTTAGGACAGTCAGGTCTCATGCTCTGCATTGTTTCTTTCCCAAGAGAGAAGAAGATGGTAGAGATAAACTTCCTGTGCGTCCACAAAAAGTTGCGCTCAAAACGGGTGGCTCCAGTTCTGATCCGCGAGATCACGCGGCGGGTTCATCTGGAGGGGATCTTTCAGGCTGTTTACACTGCAGGAGTGGTGCTACCAAAGCCTGTGGGGACATGCAGGTGAGTGTCTATGGTTCTCCAAAGAGATTTTGATCTGCAGACCTTCCCTTGCCGGGATCCCCTCTGTGGTGTGTAGCATGTGGGGGATTCCCCGGGACAGGAAAGATCAATTCCAGCCCAGGTTTCTCATCCCGACACGATCCTTCCAGGATTAAGTCCAGTAGCTTTGCTTAAGCTGCTCATGTATCACAAGACAGGAGACTTTCTGCAGCACAAGGGCTTCAGGCTGCCCTTGTTTTTCTCTGCGGGAGCTGCTGGCCTCTTCGGGAGCTGGTGTGATGTTCTCGCTTGCCCTCTCATGGCAGCTATGAGAACCTCGTGCCCATGCAGCCATCCCGCTGCCCAAGAACAAGTCTCCCACCGCGAGTGTGTTTCTGCAGGTATTGGCACCGGTCCCTGAATCCTCGGAAACTCATCGAGGTCAAATTTTCCCACCTGAGCAGGAACATGACTATGCAACGTACCATGAAGCTTTACCGGTTGCCCGAGGTGGGTGCCAGCCGGGGCTGTGAGCCGCAGAGGCAGAGCTCACGAATTGCTCCTCGCTGAGCAAGGGGTGAGGCTGGGAACTGGAGACACAAACATCTTGGCCGAGGTCAGGTCCTCTGCCTGGAGAACTGGGGTTTGTTTCATGTAGTAAATGACTCTGTCAAGCTATTGCACTTTATTTAATCTTTATTTATTTTTGCCTGGGTACCTGCATTTTAAGGGCAAATTCTTGCAGCTAGAGGACCCTGTGAGCTTTTGTTTCATGGTGAGTCATATCCCGTCCTCCTGGTAAAACGAGAACGCAAATATGACAGCCTTCATCTGTCCAAACACAGCCTCGGAGTGACCTTGAATTGGGTTAGTCCCTCGTTCTTCAGTCAAACTGATCGGTTCTGTCACTGCGGTTGTCCTGCTGGGGAAGTTCCCCAGCTGGATATGGGAGAAAAGACAAACAAAGCATTAAAATTGCCACCACCTTCCCCGACCTTGTTGGCTTCCTTCTGTCGGTCAGAGCTGCTCGTTTCGGTTGGAGAGAGCTGCTTTAGTGCTGGGCAGCACATGGCTCCTGTCTCCTGCCTCCCGCCGCAGCAAAGGCACCAGCTGCTGTTTCGTAGCTACCGATTTTTGCGCAGAAACCCAGACCCAGAAGCAGTCGGTGCTGCTTGGTCTGGGCTTTGCTGAGCGATCCCAACCCTAGATTAGAAATCGAGTCCAACTGGAAATAACATCAGGCGAGTCCTTGCGGTGCCTGGGGCACGTATCCCAGCCCGTCCCCGCTGCGAGCGGGAGCAGAGACCTGGAGGGAAGCTTGTGTCGTTAGTGGGTAGGAGGCCAATTCCAGCGGGACTTGATCTGGCCCGTGGGACTTGATCTGGTACATGGGGCTTTGGGACCCACTGTGCTTCTCTGCGGTCCTTGCCATCGGTGTCGTGGCCGATCGCATCCATCATTATGGTGGGCAGGCAGGGCTGGAGGGGAGAGTGCTGGGTTGTGGGACTGAAAATGGGCTGATCTAAGCAAAGCGTGTCTCGGTGCCGCTTGTCGGAGAGCCCCTTGAGTGATAAAAGCCACTGTGCAAGCAGCACAAGTGATTTCTCCTGCTTTCTGTAGACTCCCAAGACTCCCGGCTTGCGGCCAATGGAGCACAGAGATATCTCCGCAGTGCACAAGCTCTTGACCGAGTACCTGAAGCAGTTCCACCTGACGCCCGTCATGAGCCGAGAGGAGGTGGAGCACTGGTTCTTACCTCAGGAGAACATCATCGACACCTTTGTGGTAGAGGTGAGGGGGCAGAAGCGAGACGAGGGGGTGTTTTCCTGGGCTTCTGCCTCAACTGGAAGAGTGTGTGGCAAGCTGTGGGAGCAATCGGGGCGGTTGCTGCCCCGGGCAGTGAGATGCTCTTCCAGGGTGGGAGTTTTGAGCTGCTGGAGGATGGTGCCTCTCCATCCTGGGCTGTCCCCAGTCTCCTCACAGGGAGCCCACACATTGCTCAGACTGGCAAAGCCCCTCTGAGGCTCCATCCAGGCTTTATCCGAGCTCTGACGTGTTGCGGTGTCACTTCTGGCTTCCAGAGCACCCCAGGGGAGGTGACAGACTTCCTGAGCTTCTACACACTGCCCTCCACCATCATGAACCACCCGACTCACAAGAGCCTGAAAGCTGCTTACTCCTTCTACAACGTTCACACCAAGACGCCTCTCATCGACCTCATGAGTGATGCTCTCATACTCGCCAAGTCGGTGAGTGATGGCAGGACCAGGGCGGCACCACGGGGCACCGGGCAGCTCACCGCTCGCCTGGCCACCCGTGGGTTTGTGGGGAGGGCTGACCGTGGGGTAGGGCTTGTACCCGGGGCTGTACAAACGCAAATCCTAAAGGATCTGCCGCTCCGGAGAAGGATGCGGGGGTAGCCTGAACCTTCCAGCTGGCGGTGAGCTGAACTCAGGGTGTCTACTCATTTCTTACAGCAAACGATATTGCTGTATGTCCGTAGCACTTGAATTGCGGGTGGGTGCACTGATGCTAAGTTCTTCCCTGGTGGCCTTGGTCCCTTCTTCTGGGGGTGCAAAGCTGGGCAGGAGAGGGGGCAGGCAGCTCACAGATGGGAGGAACTCCCCAGCACGTAAGCAGGAGGAGCTGACGGTTTCCTGTCTTGCCTGTGCAGAAAGGATTCGACGTCTTCAATGCACTGGATCTCATGGAAAACAAAACCTTCCTGGAGAAGCTGAAGTTTGGGATTGGGGACGGGAACCTGCAGTATTACCTGTACAATTGGAAGTGTCCCAGCATGGCACCAGAGAAGGTCAGTGGGGTGGTGGGGTCCTCCAGCCCGGCCAGTGCATGGGAAGGGGTCTTGTCCCCGCAGCCCCCAGGGAGATGAGTTTGCCGTCACACACACCTCGGCGTTGCCGGTGTCTGGTGCAGTGTTACGCGCAGTAACGGGTGAATCCGGTGACGGCTCCTCCGTGCTCTCCCCGCTGTGCCTGCGCAGGGGGAGTCCCTGGGCAAAAGCACTCGCCACTTCTCTCCCCAGGCTCATGTTACTCTTGGACTAGTGCAGGTTCAGAGTCCTTTACCTCACGCACATCCGCACGGAAAACCTCTTCCCTCTGTGGAAGGAGGCCAGGTACAGAGAGGAGACAGGCAGAGGGCTGCAGGGTGACAGACGTGACACCGGTGGTCGACAGTCACTTGGTGGTTGCTGTGCCCTGTGAGCCCGCAAAGGACCCGGGTGTCACCGCGCAGCCCCGTAGCCTGTGTGTCAGTCTGTCGTGGTGGGGCGAGACGGACAAGAGCCCCTCTAGAGAGAACAGACGAGCTTGAGAGCTGTTGGGTCGTTGTTGAGCAGGACCCCGTGACAATGGGGAGCTCTGCCAGCGAATTGCTTGTAGCACGTGCGGAGAGGCTGAGCCACGGGATCTCTGTCACCTTGTCCCCACGGCCAGCAGCTCTCTCCCCACCCAGCGGCTCTGAGCACTTGCAGCTGCGCCTGTAGACACCCCGTCTGCCTGCCCTGGGCCATTTTTAGGGAGCACCTGGTTGCTACCGTGTCTTCAACCTGAAGATGTGGTTCAGCATCTGCCTGGTCCACAGCTGCCTTGGAGAGGACGGTGCTTGAGAACCAGAAGGGGCCCGGCTGTGCAGCGCTGCGGCCTGCCTGCACTACGTTGTAACAGCTAATTAATGCCTTAATGGCAGTAACGGAGCTTTGGTTCCCTTCATAGAGCACGTAAAGCCAGGTCTGTCTCTGTAGGTACAAGCCCACGTGTCTTCAACCAGCCTCGCCCTGCCGCTGAGCCTTTCAGAAAGCTCCAGGAGGTTGCCGGGAGGTTTAAGCAATCCCTTTTCTCACTGGGAGAGCTGGTGGGTTGGAGAGGCTGGTGCTGGGAGCTGCTTTTCCACTGTATCCTGCGGTGGGGCTGCCCGTGGCTCCAGCGGGTCGGAGCTTGGGACCGGCCACCAGTGCCGGCTGCCTGCAAAGGGGCTTGTCCCGGTATGAGGCTCTCGGGAAGCAGCTTCTCCCAAATCTGTTGTTATTAGCTTAGAAACGACCTTGGCTTGTAAATCAAGGCTGTCTTGCAGACTGCCCAGGCTTGTCACACCCAAAACGTTGGTCACCTCCCCAGATCGGAGCTGGGCAGGGTCCGTGCGCCCGTTCGACTGCGAGCCCATGGCTCTCGCTGCTCTCAAATATCCCAAAGCCGGTGGGGAAACCCGCATGGAC
>NW_009216292.1:0-3182 GCF_000690835.1 Fulmarus glacialis
GCCTTCTCCATATCCTGGGTAACCATGTCACCGAAATCGGGAATAAACCTCTTAGCCCCAATGCAGCATTAAGAAGCAGGCATTCTCTTTATTACAGCGCTGGATGCACGGGGGTCATTCCTCCTAACGTGCATGTCGCATGTTGCATCAGTTACAGCTTATATCGTCCTACATCATACATATAGATTGGATCTCCCGGCAGAATTATACATATTCATTCTATTCTTCTTTTCCATATATGGTCTTGTCTTTGCTTATCTCTCTGTTTGTAAAGTTCTAAAGTTCCTTATCTTGGTTTCAATTGGTATCTGCTGGTTTATCTACACTCCACTAGGATGGACCATTCACAATTGCAAATTATGTCCTTGGGTGTATTCTTGTTTGAGGCCGCTTACAACAAGAGTGCTCATCCTTCCCCCTCTGTGGCGGTACCGGCGTCCCCTGTATTGCTCCAGGAAGCATGAAAGCCTCAGCAGTCCAGCTGCTGTTGGATCCGCTTCAAAAGCTTTTTGGGGCAAGCTGATGTTTTATACCTTCCAGCTTGGAGGTTTGGTTTATACAATTGTAAGTTGGTGGACTCTGAGGAAACTGCCAGATAAAAGATAATGGCTGCAGGAGGCAGCAATTTGCGGGTGATAATGGCTGCATAATGGATCTTTAGCTCTTTCTTGCCACTTGTCCTGCCAACGTGGTGCTCTCGGTTTGACCTAATGGCGCTGCGACCAGCATACATCAGGCCTCAGTATGACCTGGGTTAGCCAAAATCTAAGCAGGAGTCGAGTGAACAGTCACAAGAAGAGAGGGCCATCTCTCCTGGCCTCGGGGAGATGCCCCAGGCGCTCCCTGCAGCCTGGGACTTGGAGGGCTGCATCCACCACCCAAAGCTCCACCTGAGTTGAAGCTTCTGTCCTGGCAGGGGCAGCTGCTTCAACACGCTGGTGAAAGTGCCATGTGGTGTGCCACCACCATACCTGAGACTGTTTACGCTGGTTTGAACTCACATGAGGCCCCCTTCTTTGCACCCTTTTGCACAAACTGCTGTCTCTGTTAGCTGCACTCTAGGCCTGGCTTTTATATAGGCCCCTGCCTAACACCAGCAAAAAGGGTGTTTGACCATCACTAGTCAAGGGTCAGCTAGAACATAGGCTGGAGGCACCCTTTCATCGAGAACCGCTGGCAGAATTTGTTAGAAGCTGCTGGAGCCACCCTTACCTTGTCCTTACCCTCACCTGGCAGTAGCAAGCACCCTCAGGTTCCTCTGTGGTTTTCCAGGAGTTCCGAGGTCCCAGGCAAAGTGCCCAGAAGCTCGAGAAGATCTCAAGAAGGTCTCAAAGAAGCAGAGCCCAGACACTGCTGCACAAACTGCTGCATCTGTTGGCTGCCTCTGTTAGCCCTGCTCCTCTCAGACTATTAAACAGCTGTCAGAAGCAGGGAGTCTCCAGTGGAGACATTTGCCTTTAATAGTCCTATTTGGCCTATAAAGAAGGTCTAGATCCTGTGTTACTGAATGGGAATGTGAGTTACTGGCTTTGTAACACAGCCCCCACCAGGGCTGCAGTCGCTACCAATAGTGTCACCCTGCCAGAGCGGTCAGAGGCTGGGGTGAGCACCGGACTTGCTGTCACCGACTTGGTGAATGCCTCCTTCGGCATCCCTAGTGCTGGGGAGACCCAGGGACAGTCTGCCTTCTCCTGGGAGGGCCACCGGTGGTGCCTCAGGGAGGCAGGCGCAGCCCCACGCCTTGTCAGGGGACTGTGGCACAGCCCTTGGAGGAGGGCAGCCTGTCCCCAAAGTGTGGGATGTCCCGTTAGGCTGGCGACACTCTGGGGACTGCACCTACTGAGCGGGATGTTGGAGAGGCACGGGGGACTGTTGTGGACACTATGAGAAAGCATGGCTGAGAAATTAATCCATGGAGAGCACAACAATCCTACTCTGTAAAATGGGAATGTCGTATTTCCATGCAGGCAAAGCCAGGTCCCCACGAAATCAGTGTCTTGCAGGAAAAAATAGCCGAAATAGGACTATCAAATGCAACTTCACCTCACCTGGAGCTGTTAACCCATGCCTGCGCTCAGGAAGCCCCAACAGATGAATATCTCACCTCTGGGCAGAGACAGTGTGCCTAGTTCACATACGGATCAGCCAAATACATTAAAAGGGAGAGGTGGTAGAGGGCTGCCATCTTTAATCCAGCTAAGCAAGGTAGGAGGAGGATAGTGGTCAGTATGCAGAACTAATGGCTGTATTAATGATACTAGAGGAGACCCAAACTCCTGAGTTGTAACTAAAAATAATGCCTTTGTTTTATCTCATGCAGAACCTCTATGTGAAGCCCCACACTACTGCTTTCGCTCGCTGTATATCAACAAACATGAAGTGCCAGATCCCCCTACCCTCCTGCTGCACCAAAGCTCCTTGTCGACTACATCACACAAGCAACTGGACTATGTGGTGAAGTTTGCACCACCATTGTCTTATGGGAGATGGAATGAGGGGTGGAGTCCAATGGCAGGACATCTTTGGTGGACCTAGCCCTAGTATTGTTGCTGTTCTGCACTTATTCTCTCAACTAGTATTTGTTTTACTTGTCATTATGCTTGTATTATTATTATTCACAGAATCGCTTCGTATATAAGAATCTCTCTAGTAGCCAAACAGCTTACTAATATAGTCAGTAACTTTTAATATCTTTAACAAAGTTCAACTGTATGTGGATCAAGGGGGGAATGTAGTGATGCTGACCGGAAGACCATTGTACATTGAGGAGTCAGTGATCCACATGGCAGTGAACCTGCGTAGACCCAGAGCTGTGCTGTGCTGTGCTGTGCTGTGCTGCACGTACAGCATCACCTTCAGGCCTCTGCCATGCCTCACATCTCCCTCAGTGCAGGACAGACTCAGTGGAGTGATGGTGAAGGGGGAGGCAGCTCCCACTCAGTACTGGCAATTACATCATTATACTATTAGCTCTAATAAACAGCATTTAAATGGTATTTTACAGCGTTTGGGTGCCTTTCTTACTGGGATCATAACAGACCAGCAGCTCCTGGTGCAAAGCAGTTTCCCACAATTCCACTTTTTCAATAGATGATTTGATGATTTAACATTGTTGTGGTTTAACCCAGCAGGAAGCCGACCACCGCACAGCCACTCACTCACTCCCCCCGCCCCACAGTGGG
>NW_009216293.1:0-35073 GCF_000690835.1 Fulmarus glacialis
TCTTTTCCGACCTTAATGATTCTATGATAACACTTGCAATATTTTAAGACCACAGTTCTTGAAACCCAGTGAACATGAGCGAATCTCAGCTTGCTTTTAAGAATTAAAAAAGCTTATTTTCCTCAACTTTTCAGAAAAAAGATCCTTACTTTGAAACAATGGAGCCTGCAGGGTAGAGGTCCCAAAATCAGCCAAAAGGCAAATAAAAGTGATGTGAACCTGTTAATTTTAAAATCTCAAGATTTCTGAATGTCAGGAATTGGTGACACAAAATTTGCATACAGACAATTAAATGAGCCTTCTAATCAGTCAGCATGATAGAAAGTCTTTTGGATGCTACCCACAGGATTTGTTATTTTTGTAACTCTTGGCTATTTTAAGTTATTTTTTAAATTATTCTCTCTTATTACAGTTTGATGTTACTTAGTGTATAGCTGAAAAAAGAAAATGTGTGAAATCTAAAAACCAGGAAGAAGCAGCAAAAGAGAAAGCCCTAAGTTTCCAAAAGCAATGCTGTCTCAGCCACGTTAGGCCTCCTAATCATTTCATGCAGAAGTTGATCTGAAAGTGGTGTCAGAAAAGGTAATAACGAGGCAAGATGGCACTGCAGGGAACCTACATTTTCACCTTTTTGCCTGTGTTTTTTCTCAAGCCAAGAAGGTCTCAGAACTCCCCACAGAGGGCTGCAGCCTGGGTATGTTCGAAGTGACAGATGATAACCAATTTTTCAAAGATTCTTACAAAGCAGAGGAGTTGGAGCTGTGTAGGGTCATTCTGTAGGGTCTTCCCAAACTGTTCTGCACTTCAGCGCTGCCCGGCCTGGCCACGCAGGTGGCAAAGACAAGCCCTTGGGCATTGTTGGAAGGAAGAATTATTTATTCGGTGAATTGAAACCAAGAGCTTAAATGTCTTTTTCAAGCAGCAGGGAAGCCCAGGGAGAAGACGTGAGAGCAAAGGGGAAAACCTCAGTTCTTCTGTGGCTCCCTGTGCACGAGCAGGACTCAGGATCCCACAGAAGCAGCCTGACTCCTCTGCTCATCAACTTCTGCTTTCTGGGTCAAATCAGCTTCTGATGTAAACTGGTGCCTAGTTCGTTAGGACGGAGAGGAGCATGCCGGCAGGCACCTCAGCTCTGTATTTGCATCCTTTGCATCTTCCCAGGCTAGACCGTTCTCCCTCTTCACTGTTTTCCCAGTGCCTTCCTCAAGGGGACTGGCAGCAAAAAAAAAAGGGCCCAATAATAAAGATGATAACTTGCTTAAAATTTTCCCCATTAATGACATTGCCTTTTCTCTGCCCTTAAGCCATTTTTTAATCCCTTTCAGCATTTTTCTGCCTATTCTATGCCATGCTTTCTGACCTTGCAAATCAATCTGTCATGCAGTGCAGTATTAAATGCACCCCTGACAGCTCGTCCACTAATCCAGTAAGCAAATTTATCAGGTATGACCTACATCGCTCGTTGGAGAGCTACGGTAATTCACACGAGAGTCTCTCGCGAGGCTGGAAGACATGAGCGTGCAGGCCAAAGGCTTTACTAAAGGCAGCCAAATACTGCAGTCATCATCCATGACCCAGTCCTGCTCTCCAGCATGAAGTGAGAGTAAAATTAAAGTCAATGGGGTGACACGCGAGTGGTTCTGGCATGGATGGGAAGAGATTCGGCTCTGTCATTTACGATGCGAGATTACCTTTGCTTTTAGTGTTCTCACACCTGGGCAGCCTCCTGTCTTCCTCATCAGAAGAAGCCTCACACAGCACGGCTGGTGGGGCAGGGCGCTGCGTCCAGAGCTGAGCCGGCTGCAGCTGTCCGACTGAACCAGAAGGCGTGAAAGCAGGCTATAAGACATCCAGACTGTCCCTGATGGATGTTTCTCTGACCTTGTCTTAAAAAATCTTTAATTAGCCTTATAATTAGAAAGTTTTATAATTAAATGTCTCTGGCTGCAAATTCAGCTGATTACCTGTTGTGTGTCCCCAGGGAGGTAATGTAACAACGGATAAGAGGAGCTCTGAGTGCTCATCGGTTTTTTTTAGGGGTTCAGGGTCAAAATCCAGGCCAAAGTAAGGATTTCATTACTGCCTTACTAGTGAAACTGTTATTGACACAGTCACATTTTTTGGAGGATGAGAACAGGTGGGAAAACGAATGAGCATCTCGGAGAGTGAAGGTGAGCACTGCTGCTCCACTCGTCTCTCTCCCATGGGCTCAGGAGAGGAGTTTGCTTCTCTAACGTGCCCTGGGCAAGTCCCTTGTGTATTCTGTGCTCATCGCTATTCAGTGTGGTGTCACTGTTGAAAAAGAAAAACCTGTGAGTTTCATACAGCAAAAGTCAATGTTTTATCCTTTTTCCCTCCAAAACGGATGATGAGCAAAGTGCTGACTTTCACAAAATGTTTCCATTTTTGATGGACACAAGTTCTTGGACAACAAATTTGTTTCCCTGATTTTTCTGACCATCTCTGCTCTCATTCCTGTCCCTCCCAAACCAAGGAGCGGGCTCAAGCCTCTCACTGCAAGTTGCCTCTCTAACCTCAAAGCATTTGCAGCTCTCCTCTCCACTTTCTTCCAGTTTTTTGGACATCCTTTAACATGTAAACACCAGAACTCCCATCCATGTGCAAGGATACTTATTGGTCTCTGACCTGAGAGAAGTTTGACCAGAAATTGGTAATTTCACAAAGCTCTATTAATGGAAATATTAAATAACATGTCAGATGGAGCAGGTTTCAAACTCCTACGAGACACTCATGTGATGTAATATCTCCTTGGAAACACTGCAGCGTGGGATTTGGCAGTATGTGTCGGTGATACTACAGATTGTATAGTATGGGACTACTATAGCTGCTGTCCACTGCAACTGTGCATCCAATCTTTCAAGGCTTTCTATACCCTGCCTGCTAAAGGTACCTCACAGCGACTGATTTTCAAAGCTAAAAGCTGAGATCTATGTTTCCTTTATTATAGACTTAAGTAGCAAGGGCACAAAAGGCACTTAGCCCCGAATTCTGGATGTTTTCAGTAGGGTTTCAGCATGTCTTGATGTACTTCACTAGACGTCTATAGGAACAGCCGCACACCAAAAGTTGAGAATTTCTTTTGATGAATCATGACCCACATTTAATATTTAACTTGAATAAACTGACTTTCTAGTACCAAGGCACTTAAGGGGAAATTTGTGTTTAGACACTAAAGAGAAACTTTAGTTTCTGGTTGCTCTGGCTTGAATAATCCATTTTCGTGATATTTCCTTCGTAATTTTGGGTAAAGCCACAAATGCATCTGTACACAGCAAAATGAGATAATCTAAGAGGAATATGTCAAGCCAGACTGCAGAAAGAGATGATATTTAGAGTGGATGAAGCAACACACAATATGAGACGGTGGTAACTTGGAACATTGTGTACCAGATTACATTTCCAAAAAAAAAAGAAGAGACAAAACAAGTTCTTTTTTTCCCCTCCTTCTGAGAAACCACTTTTAGGCGAGCCTTGGGAATTAACATCTGATCTGACATTTCCCCTTCCCACCCTCTCCCCTGTGCAGCAAGCAAAGGTTTCTCAGCAAGCTTCCCCAGGCCAGGCTGCTACTCTGTACAGCTCCAGCTCAGAAACTGGTGAAGCAGGTGTAACTCCACATGGATAATAAAGCTGTAGCAAATTGGCTACTGGGTGTGCTCCTGAGACAGGACTTCTGGGAAGCAGTAAGCTCTCCTTTGGCCTTGGTGGTGGTGAGCCGCACTCTCTGGGATGCAGCCTTCTCCGCTGGGAGATCAGCTGGGCTGGGCTGTCACTCACGCGATGCTGGATGCGAAACCTGCACCGAGGCTCTTGGAGCAGGTTGCTCTCTGTGCAGCAAAACCACATCTGAGGAGCTCCATCGGGGCCTGCAGAGGAACGGGAGGCACTGGTTCAGCATCACCACGCAGCCTGCAACTGCAACGCGCTCTGCGGTCTGCCAGCCAAGGTCCTGTTTCTGCACAGAGATGTACATGTTTAACCCTATGCACAATGAGTAATTCCCTTGGCTTTGGATGCATGAGACTAATTTGGATGCGATTCTTTGTAGGAATGAGTCTTATGTGTCATTAGTATGTAGCGTAAACATACGCTTAGCATCAACATAAAGCTGTTCCAGCCGCAACCACTCTGCCCCAACTCCGTGCTAGTGTATTTCAGTACAAGTCAAAAAGGAAGAGAAATCACTCTACATGGAAGCAGCTAAAACCAGAAAGCATGTGAAAGATCGCCATGTATCGCATTTTCCTCTTTATTGGCCCTGGGGATACTTGAGTGTGTGTGATACTCAGTAGCACAGGTGACAGCAAGGACATGACAATCTGCGTGACACTTACCTTTCTGGTGTAAGTAACACAGAGAGGTTATTTATTTTGATGTATTATTAATGTGATTTTTTTTCTCAAAGTACCAGAAGGAAGGCACTGAAGAATGACTGCTTCTGTCCCTGCAGGGTGGAACAGAGCTCAATAAAAAGGAAAATATAAGACCTTGGTGCTAATCATATCCTAACTAAATCCTGTATTTAGGGGTGAATTTCATCCACCCAGCACAGCAGTGCAAACTTCCCCAACCGTAGCATCCTCCAGAGCCACTCAACCCTGACCTGGAGAATACCACCTCTGGGGCTGAGAAACTGCATGGTATTCTGGTTTTCAACCCCCTTTTACTGTAGTGAAATATTTCCAATAAAAATAGGAGCTGTTCAATGTATGGCTCTAGCATTTGCCAAATGACAGCAGCACTGGGACTTTGCAGTTTAGAAAATCCCTTGTTCACCCTTATGTGATGTGTGAGATCATGGAAAGACAGAGCAATTCGCCTTCTGCCTGCCAAACACCCAATCACCATTTAAAAACTTTACAGCATCCCTTGGTGGATATATATTAGCACCGTTTAACTACTTGCAGATATTTTTCAGAGAAAGTAAATTAGAAGGATGGAAATCGAGAGATAAACAGGGCAGCCCTTGCAGCAGGAAGAAGCCACAAAAGCGGAGAAAGTGAGTCTTGGGAAACAATCCTCCTTCTCAAATGAGCAAAGAACTGGCCTTTTAGGTAGACACACACTCATTTATTATCTACTGCTACCACCGCTTACAGTAACGTGCATGTTCTTAGGGGCAGTAACAGGAGAGAGCATTTCCCTGGCTAGTCTGCACGCCGTT
The DNA here is from genome assembly GCF_000690835.1 of Fulmarus glacialis. Taxonomy (NCBI): domain Eukaryota; kingdom Metazoa; phylum Chordata; class Aves; order Procellariiformes; family Procellariidae; genus Fulmarus; species Fulmarus glacialis. The sequence continues at coordinate 5,186 of NW_009216293.1, forward strand.
AGGTAAGTCCTCAAGTGTCTCTTGCTGTTGTTAACAGGGTCGAACAAGTGCAGCAGGGTCCATCCCCATGGCCGCCTGCCTCCCCGGTCCCAGGAGCATCACGGCAGAAGCTGGGGATGGCAAGGATCCATGCGGCGGCTTCGCAGGTCCCTGTGCAGGAGGCGACGCTGGGGGGATGGAGGAGCTGTGAACGCAGCTCTGGAGGTTGGCGGCTTGAGGCCATCGCTAGCGGCTGCGATGAGAAAGCAGAGCAGAGAAGTACCGGTGTGGTTAGCTGGATCAGCTGGCCAGGCGTACTGGCCAGACGTACATACAGCCCTGCACAACGGACTGGGAAAAGTGCCCACACGCTAATGAGTACAGAGACACGGCAATTAGCTTGTAAGCGCTTTGGATTAGGACCATCTGTGCCGTGCTTATACAATACCTGCTGCAACGGGCCCTCAGCCTGCCTTGCTGAAATGCTCCCGCAGGACAAACACCCAGAGCAAAGAGCTCACATCTTCCCTGTTATCACTGCATGTCTTTTTGGAGGAAGTGGGGGAAACGATTATTTTTCAAAAGAACATCTCGTTATAACAACTCTGAGTGTTTATGCTCAGAGCAGCTCAGTCGTGAACTCAGTAACACTTAGCAGCCATGGAGCACAGCAGAGACATATACATTTTTTTGGACAGGAAGGGAGAAGATGGACTGGGGACAATTCTGCAGAAGATTCAAGTACATTTCCAGGAAAAGACAAATGATTCATCACACTTCTAACAGCAGTTATAGGCATAACCGCGAAAGCAATAGCACAGCACAAGCGATCAGATTAATTAAGAGGGACCAGGATGACATCAATTCTGAAAATCAGAGAGAGGAGAAGATTTTTGGTGCAGTATCTTCAGGGGACAGGCTGAAACTTTCCAGTGTACAATCACCAAATCAGAATTTACAGCTTGAAACATGCATGAAAGAACAACCAGGAAAGGTGTCCCGAAAACCACCAGGGTCTAGTCCAGCACCAGGGGAACAGCTCTTGCCCTCTGCTCCCAAAATCAAACATTATATTCATTGTACCTTATAGTTTAACAGTTCATGGTAGGAAAGATTACAGAGATTTAAAAAAATATCTGGGATAAAATTCATCTACTTGCTTTTGTATTTGTAAGACGGCCCACGCTTTGTGGGAGAGGACATGTGCAACTAGTTTTGCATCTGTCAGGAGAAAAGGCTATCCACTATCTGCCAAATCTATTCGAGCATTCAACCTACGAGTAATGAAACAGCAATGAGGCAGAACAGTAAGACAGGGGTCTGACATGGTGTGTGATGTATCTGGGGATATACATTATAAGGTTAACTAGGTTACATGGACATGCTGCAGGGTCAGCAGTGCCACCTGGCATTGTACCGTCCTATGTAGGGACTGTGTAGGATTTTCTTTTCACAAATCCAGCTGTGCTTTAGAAATCCAACATAAATTAAGAAAATTATGCAATGACTGTAGATGATACATCTAACTATGCTTTAGGATCCATTATATGCAGAAGTACTGGTTACTACTGATCTCTCTGGCTAAGTCCATGGTTCCAATGAAATCTTAAATAAAGCTCCTGGAGACTTCAGTGAAGCCAATGGTTAATGCCTTTTCCCACTGAGTTTGCAGAAGTCTCATTTCTGAGCACTGACCAGAAGCTGAGAGAAGAAGAAGGGTCCAATGATTTAGTTCAAACTTGAGGATTTCCCTGCACTCAGTTCCCTACCCCGTGAAAGATTTATCAGTGTCTTGGGTGAATGATACAGGATCTGTGTTCCCATCTCTCAACCAAGGCTAACGCTTCCTCACCGAAACAGGAAAGTATGTGGAGGACAGCATGGAGGTCAGGACCCACGATGGAGGCAGGGCAAAGAACTGGAGGTCCTGGCTGAGTCCAGAAGAGCTCTCAAAGAGCGTGGGCAAAACGCCACATCCATTGAAACCACCGCAAGCAGAGGGGCCGGGCAGCAGCGCGGTGAGCGTCCTTTCCTGCTGGTTCATCTGAGATGTAATGAAACTTGCAGAGGGAGGGCGCAGTGATCTCATGGGAGAAAATCTGCTAGGTTGTCTCCTGACCCCTTCCAGAGTATGATTACTTCTGTAGTATGCAGCTTGTTGGTGTGCCTGGTTTAGTCTTCAGTGTCTCCAAGGACACATCTCTTAATGCCTGAAGCAGAGACTTATATAATTTCAAACAGTGAAATGATACCAAATAGTGTCAAGAGTATCAATCCCTCCAATCAATGAGTGCTGCAATAGTTCAGTTCAACCTTGAGCAGGCGTCCTTAGCACAGCATCCAAAGTCCAGACCGAAAATCACATTTATGCGTTCAAAAACTTGAATGGATTAAAAAACATGAGTAAAAAGAAACTGTGACGAAAGCCAGCACCCTGCAGAAATTACAGTGGGTTGAGCTGATGGGATGCACACATCAGCTGCTCCCCAGGAGGCTTTTCAGAAAGCTGGGCAGGTCCTGCTTATTCTTCTCTTCAGGGGAGGTGCTCCCCAGCCATCAACCTAAACAAAAGACAAGGTGACAGTGCCACCCAGGAGAACGAGAGCTTCATGCTGTGAGCTCATGATGGTTTGGAAACAGCCAGCATGCTTTTTTGTGGTGTGCAGGAGCGCAAAACTCAGCCTGGCCAGAAACCACAATGTGAGTCTCCTCCTCGCATAGCGGCACAAGCAGTCTGTGTGCACGGCTCTCAGCTTGCTGCAAGCACCTTGCCGGAGCCTGTGACGGGGAAGCCACGCCACATCGTGCCAAGGCTTCTTTCCAGGACTGATCCACGTCCTGGAACATGGAGTCTCCCAGACAGCTGGATGCAGGGGGTGGGGCAGATTTTGGTTACCCAAGCAACTCGCATGTTATGATTCCTAAACAACTGAGATGTTGGAAGGCTGGGGACACTTGAAGGAAATGGTTATGGAAAATAAAAAAAGTCTTCCAGCCATGCAGACACACTGTGTGGTAAGATCTCCTTGTTGAACTGCTTTCAACTCCTTATCATTTTCTGGATGGCCAACGGATTACCAACTATCAGGCCAGATATTCTATTCTCCTGCTTTCCTTTATTAAATTCAGACACTCACAAAAGAAGAACCTGCCCAGAAACAGTGCAAGCGGATGGCCGGCGGCCGTGCCCTGCACCATGCCATGCAGCGAGCGGCACGGTGCCCCTCGGGTGTGCTGCCTGCAATCAGCCATTCACAGCTTACCGTTGTTTCATTAGGTTGAAGGAACTGCGAAATGCCGACTGAGATTGTAAAATAGGATGATGAAGACTACTGAAGGTCAGGGCATCAGATCTTGAGGCAACACCAATCAGCATTGCTCCAGGGACATCAGTGCAGCAGCTCAGTTCACTGGACAAACTCTTGCAGATGACCTCCATCATCACGTTTTGAAATTTCAGTTATGTTCACCTGGAAACCGTTTTGATTTGAGAATTGCTGTGTTCGGATCTCACACACCAAGCTGATTTCCAGCCTCCTGTGCTGAACAGTTTCCACTGCAAATCAGCGCCCATAACCCTCATAACCTTCATTTAGCTTCACAGCTTCTGACCTGAATCAATTCCCCAGTCATTTAATTTGAGGCTTATAATTAATTATGTAGTAGCTCATGTTAATCAAGCATTTGTTAACTGCCGAAATGCCCACCTCGTGAAAGACTATGTTTCTATAGCACAAGGTGTCCTCACAAGGAGAAGCACAACATGGAGCTCGTCAGGCGGAGCGGTAGTTTTGCGTCAGCTGGTGTCATGTATTTCAGCTCTGGCAAAATTAATCAGAGTTCTCTTTTTCTGCTCTACCTTCTCTGAACTGTGTTTGCAAAGGTCAGCTGGCACTCACAGGATACAGCATTAACAGAAATCTGCCAATTACTTGAGATAGCCTATCAAAATATTTTCAAGGCAGGCTTTTTGCAAGTATAGGTACAACATGAGTCACATCTAAAGTAAGCCTCAAAGTAGAAGTCACTGTGATAAGCAGGCTAAATCGAATCAGTTGGTCTGACTCATATCTCATATTCATCAACTTTGCAGTTATCTGTTTTCTGATAGTCAGGCTACTTGCATGTACTCTGGTAATTCAGAGGGAAACACAGACCAAGAGAGCTAAGCAGCCTTGTGCAGAGGCAAAAGGAATACAAGTCAAAGGACATAAGAAAATGTCAAAAATGCCATAGGACATAAGAATGTCATAAATGTCATGGGACATAAGAAAAATGATCCTACCTAGTTGACCTCTGTCCATGGATGGGTAAAGCAACCATTGGCCTAAGCAGAGACCACTCAGCTCTGAATATTCAACTGATTTGCAGTGTGCCAGCCGATGAGCTAAGCAAAGAGATTGCGAGCCACTTCGGCTAAAACCGGATCATAACGCTTATCTTCCGCAGCAGTCCCAAATACCCAGCGGCCAAAACCAGTATAATAAGAACAAGATAACAAAACCACATCTACATGGGTATGACTGTAGCTGTGCAGCCCTAGCAGCCCCTACAGTACTGTATTGGCCCAAGGCGAAGGCAGCTTCTGGATGCCTACTTCGGAGAGACGAAACTGGGCAAGAAGGAGACACTGGTCTGTCTTCCAGTGGCCCCATCCTGGCCTCACAGGCCCCCCTCTTTCCCATGCCACCCAACGTGCTGGGCAGCCAGGCATGGAGGGGTGCCACTTACGCAAAAGCAGTTACCGAACGCAATCAGCAGGGAAAGGACTATGCGTTTACTGAGTAGATGGCTAGTCCTCAGGAACTCCACCATATCCCTGCCCATTGACCAAGTATGCCAGTCTTTTAGGTCCAAAGTCTGTTTGACAGGTTCATGCCCATTGAGGGTTGTGGAGGTGGTCTGGTTTGTTAAGGAAGTGATGGCTTTGCATATCAGCAAATGTATAAAGTACATACTTCGACACTTTGGTAATCCTAATTTAAAGATTATGGATTGATTTGTTAAAATAATCCTAGAAACCAACAGTCTAACTTGTCCCCATAGGATCTCAGGCCCAAGACCTGTCTTTCATAGGTAATTAGGAATATTTCAGCGGTCACAGAGCATGTTTGGAGGTCTCTTCTGCAACCTTGAAGAGTTACATCATGAACCCTGATGTGGTCGTCAAGAAGCTGTTGAAGAAAACAGAAGCCACAGAAACTGAGACACTCTCTGGTAGGCCAGGATGAGTCATGGCATGAATGGAAATATGAGGGGATGCAATTCGCAGAAACAATTCTAAGACACAAGTTTGGAAGCTGCAGGGAGGGAAACCCATCTGTCATGGACTGCCACTCATTCAGCCACCATAGGTCTCTGGATGATTGGGCTGACAAGGTACAATGTTCCACTATGAAAATTTGAATTATTCTTATCAAAACGGGGCTAAGTAATGATGCTTTGAACTCATTTCTGGAGCTGAGAATTGTGGCTCAATAACAGGTATTCATGAGGCTTTTCTGACAAAAAATGTGATGAATTTGGCGAATTGGCGTGTTGTATCTAGGATGCTTGTGCTTTCAGATTCAAACAAATGATCACAATTTGAAGTGGACTGCTTCTTGGCTACCAAAATTACAGAGAATTGAATTTGAAAGTTTTAAAACACTCAAAGCAGCCAGCTCCAAAAAGCTCATGCCATTCCCCAAGTGTCTTCATCCAGCTCTGGAGCTAAGCAACATACTGATTTTGGAATAGCACAACCCAACTGGGATTTGAAAATTAGCATGGAAGTTTAAATTCCTTTTGATTAATTTTTCTTGGTGACGAATTGGTCTTTAACAAAGGACATTAGCTCATAATTTACTGCAGCATTAACCAAATGAAAGGATATCAAAATCATGGCTCTTCCCCGAGTAGTCCATTCTGAATTAAAACATTCACTCCTATTCTTAAGTGAAAATCAATGTTGAAGCTAAATCAAGAGAAGAAGCAAGGACTATCATATTTGTAATTAATTTAGCATCTCTGGGGAACATCAGCACTCTGCAGTTTTAAGGTCCACAATTGTTTTGGAAATTGTACTCTTTCTAGGCAACGTGCCACCACTAAGAGAGTTCTTTCATACCAGAAGTTCCTCATCATTCATTTCACTGATGAGATGTTTGGGATGAATCACACATTGCTGGAGTTCATTTTGAGGGTTGTCTTGTATCCATCGCAATGTGAAACATCCAATTCTACCATGAAAAATGTGACAGTGTCTGGTGCACTGAGACATGGAGGTGACAAGCAGCCACATCACTTGATGAAGAAAGAGTGAAAACCTTCTAAGTCGGGTAGTTGGCATCATCACTTCTGAAAAGCCTTTACACCTGGAAAACACCTGTTGAAGCTGCCAAACTTCATTTGCCATACTCCATTTTCCCCACGGGAGTCAGTGGCAATGTACCACCAGACCAATATCTTATACCTTTAAAACCCTTTTTATTAAAAGAAAACAGGCAAAACCAGCTAATAAACATTCTGTAATTTAGAAGAATTGTGCCTGTTAGTATATTAATCTCCAGGAACAGGAGAGGCAAGTTCCTGGACCTGGCTAACGGGCACGACCCATCCCCAAGATCAAGATCTAATTAGGATCCCTTACTTTGAACTAACATGTGTTTAAATTGTTCTAACCGACAACAAAAAGGCAAGTCCCCTGTACTTCAGGCAGGGATGTCCAGAGAAGGGCTCACCCGGTGCTTGTGTCATCCTCTGCAAGAAAACCTTGTATGAAAAAGAGACCAGAGAGGTGGCAGATGCCCCATCCCTGGAAACATTCAAGGTCAGTTTGGACGGGGCTCTGAGCAACCTGATCTAGTTGAAGACGTCCCTGCTCATTGCAGGGGGGTTGGACTAGATGACCTTTGAAGGTCCCTTCGAACCCAAACAATTCTATGGTTTTATGATTAAAAACAAATCTTGAAGGAGATCTGAACAATTTAAGTCTTCGATAGAGGTAGGTGGGTCCCTTGGAGCAGTGACAATTCAACATCAGATGTGCTTCTAGAGACTTGTGTGTTTTTTTGATAAAGAATCTAGTAGCAGCTTAAAAAATAAGGAGGTTCTGAGTGAAACTTGCAGTCTTTTCCCACTGGTATTAATTGGTCAGGCAGTCCATGGACCAATGTGCAATGGAATAATTTGGGAAAAAAAGCACATTTTCCATACTATGTATGTGTGATGTCACCACTGCCAAATGGAAATATTACAAGTATTGCAGTAAATTTTGCCACAGACAGAGGTGGATTTTATTTCTACTAGCACCCACCATGCCGTGTTACCAAGCTGTGGTTATGCTTAAATAGAAAACCTGGCAGCTGTTAATAGCCCAACAGTCCTTCCTCCTCCGCTCCTCCTCGTTCCCTTCTCCCGCAGCAAGGAACAGTCTGGGATAGGGACAGGGGACCAGGCTGCCATCAGCTTGCACTGGCTCAGCGATAGCATGAAGCCACAGCCTCACCCTGCACCCAGATTTTCACAGAGACACTCTCTGTTTCAGAAGTCACTGGAAATAAAGAGCCTCACTGAACAGAGACTCTGTGCATGTGTATGTGCGTATACACATACGAGGGGGTAGACTGATGGTGTCCCTTTACCTTATAATGATGTTTATACTCAGGATAACGAATTACCAGCTTCCCCAGTGACAGTGTGTAGGCATCAGCCTTCAGTTGTATGCTCACTTAGCACCATCGGTAATGCAGAATTGTTTCTCGAGTGCCATGCAAGCTTCGCTGCCCTTGTTGCAAGTGGGAATATTTTCCAGGCCACCGTCCCTGTCCCTCACCCCACCCTTGGGCCAGCCAAGGGCAGGGTTAGCCAGGTCCTGGCTTGAGCTGCCAACAGCCTCATCAGCACCGTGATACAGCTCACGCAGGTGCTTTTCTTCCCCGACAAGCTATGTGCCATGGTATGGACGTTGCAGGCGGCTTCACCCACTGTAGGAACGACACTTCTGGAGCACAGCTCCTCTCACCAAATGTCCTCCTTCCCCCTAGGCAGAGACGGGCTGACGTGCTCAATCTTTGGTTACAGCAATTTAACACTGGTGCAGCCAGGGCTGGCTCATCAGCTTCGGTACCCGAGCAAACAGGTGATAACTTGGGAAGCCCCCATAAATCACACTCTCACAGCCTACCTGAACTGAACAGCCTCTGAGTGCCCACGGGCAGGGAAAAGGAGAAAGCCTTTCTTAAGGCTTAAGCAAATTTATAGATGTGGCCTAAGAAATAATTGCTGGAAAGTGCCAGCAAGAGGGAGCAATAAAACAGTAGGGTAAACAGAACCATTGTGGCACAGCATATATCTTGTTGTTTCTTGCATTTCTCCTGTTGCTTCTTCTAATTGTCCATAATCATAATAGGCCATGCTTTTCCCACTTGAATTAATCGACATTTGCACTGGCTAACTGACTGCGAGTGGAGCTCAGGATAAGCAGAGTGGAGCTCTAAAATATGTCCTTGTTAACCTCTGTAATCCACTCTGTGCTTGTTAAAGGTAATGGCAATTTACTATATATTATTCCATTCCATTTAGTATTTTTCTTAAAATAAAATTTCATTTTCAGTTTCTGTCTGTTCTACAGCGGAGAAGGGAACATATGACACTACCTCTGTCCTTCAGTCTGCAGGGAAAAGGATAAAAGCCAGAGGTCTGTGGGAACAGCAAAAAGCCATATTTATAAAAGAGTCACCTCCATTCTCTTGATTTGTACTAAATGTGTTTATTAGAAATACAATTGAGTACTCACAAGGGCACTGTCAATTTAAAAATTACCATGTCTCTGCCTGGAAATTACTTACTGTCCCTTGCTACAAATAAAACCGTAGCTCAGTATAAATGAAAACAAGGCAGAAGTAAAAGTCTCTGTTATTCTTTGCTTTCCCCCCTGCTCCCTAGTTTGTGCGTTCACACAGCCCTCTATCTCTTGGCAGCCGTCTATTGCCTCTTTGTATTTACAATCACTCTCCCTCTTCAGAGGTTTGTTGTACGGTTGCAGCAGAGGGAAAAACATTTTCTTTAAAAAAATGATGTCAGGAGGTGGGAATAAGACAGAGACCCTTCCCGCACTTGTAAGCCAACTAAATGTAAACTGAAAGGTAAAATGTAAATGAAAAGAGCTTAATTTTTACCTTGCTATGATTTCTAGTAGCGAGTTCATTGCTTGCTTTTCTATTGTTTGTTGCTGTGCACCTTAATCACCTCATTTTTATTAATTATGAATGAGTGTGCACTTTAAGAAAGGGAGAGGGAGAGGCGGCTGTTGCGGTGGGGCAGAAGTCTCCCGGGGCCGGGGGTGGCTGGGCGCCCCGGGGGTGCGAGCTGCCCGCGCCCCGCTCCCAGCCCCAGCTGTCCAAACACCGCAGGTCTGCTGCCCAGCCACGGGCTGGCTCGAAATATCATAAAAGTTATGAATAATGGGTTCTTGTTCCCCACCTTCTGGCGTTTGACCCTTTGCGGGTCACGTTTTCCAGATAATCATTACAGTTGAAAATTTACTGTTTATAAGAAGTGAAATGAAATCCGCCCTTCTCCTGGCTGCAGCTGTGCAGGAGATGGCAAATGCGCGGCACATCCCAGCCCAGGGCCAGCAGCAGTCCCCTCTGGGCCACCACAGCCACCCTTCATGCTTCCAGTGTTTCTGGCCGAGGCATCTTCTGCTGTGGGCTACACCCCTTTCTGGTGATACACTCCTGGGGAACTTGGTTTGTAGGCAATGCCAGGAGGATTGTCTCCACCTTGGCTTCCCCTGCAGCCCCACAATACAGCTGTGTATGCTATTTATTTAACTCTACAGATAAGCATGTCCCTCAAACCCACATAAAGGTCCTATCAAGCAGAACCTTGCTTCGTAAAGGGGTCTCCTGCCCATCACTACAGAATCAGGTACCACCACTCCTTGCCCTCTAGCCACACACAGAGACAGCAGAAGTGTCTGCAAAATCCCAGCAAGGTCATTCAAGGTGAAATCACACATTTTTTCTAGCATTAAATTGTAGCTCGAACCATGCTTTTGCCCAGCTCCACTCGCCATCCATCGTCTAAGCTGTTGGAAACACACTGTCTACCCAGCATGAGGATGTGGGGCTGCAGAGGCTACGCAGCTCCGTTCATTGGAAAGCTCCCTCAGAGCTTTCCTGCCTTCCCCTCTGGAGCCAAAACTGGCGTGGGAGTGCCAAGGCTGTGCCAGCTCTGCCAGGTCTCTGCAGTGAGCTCCCCCAGCTGCAGCACCCTGCCCCTCTCGCCATCTTCCAGTGGGCGCACACATGTTGTCCGCACCTCTCTTTGGTGACTAGGAGTGCCGGAGGGGAGTCGTTCCCTTCCACGGCTTGCGGCAGCAGATTGATAGAGACCTTGCAGGAGTAAAGAAAACCCTAATTCATCCTCTCTCTCCCAAGCGCTCTGCTGTTTCTATTTGTCTTTTCTGAGTTTGGGGAACGGTCCTTCACGAGTAAAGCATAAAAATCAGGAAACAGTTATTACTACAGCATATTGCTTCCAGCATACAGGTTATTACAGAAATGCTGGAAGAGCCCCCTACACCACCCTTAGAAGCAGTTTTTAAGTGCCTTATAATAAGTATGTTTTCCAAATCTTCCGTAACCTCAGCATCGAGTTATGCTATAAGACTTGTCTGAATTCATATCCTTTTTACATTCAGAAAGAAAGGGCAAATATTTGGTGAACCTATAACAAATTAAGGATGGATGGATACTAAGAGCAGAATAGTCTATTCTTAGAATTATGTAAATGTGATTTAAATAGAGTTCCTCACAGAGGTTGTGCAGAGACATAATGGGAGAATCACATTTCTAATGTACCAAGATATTTTGGAGTCTGGATGAGTTCCTTCTCTGAAAATTAAATTTTTTCCAATGCCACCAAAAAGAACTTTATTTTAATCAAATGCTAAGTTTATTCAGGTTAGTTTTCAAATATCTAGAAACTTGCTTTGGAGGGAGGGGTTGCACTGGGAGCTGATTCCAGGAAATCAAACCACAACTTCCAACTTGTGCATGAGTTTCCTGAGCCTTGGTGAGGCAAACGTGAAGCCCCATCCTCCTCCAGCAGGTACCACAGGTGTTGCTTTTTGGGACAAGCTGAGCAGCCCCTCCATGGTCTGAAGGATGCTCTAGGGAAGGGGTAGCAAACAGGGGCTTTTACACATTTCCACGCATACCGGCAGGTTGGCGATGCGATGCTGAACAGCAACACACTCCTCCGGGATTTCAAGCCAAATGACTTTGCTCTTTATATTACTTCTGCTTGGGCCACTGGCTTCTTGGCCTTTGTCCCCTCCTGTGGCCCTTCTGCTGGACACACACGCCTACCCCAGTGCTCTCTGATGCAAAAAGGCCCCCTCTTACAGCCTCCCGAGAAAACCTGCAAGCACTATAGAGTCAGCTCCTCATGGGTTATTCAAAGTGGACTGTATGTACACTCCTCGTATTGCTTAAAAGCCTTTTACAAAGCAGTAGACCCTGGGGAGCATTGTTGGCCAGCAATCCACCCCTCATTTCTTTTGCCCCACCAGCCTGAATATTTATGAGGTGGCATGTGATTTGATGGTATCTGGTTCCACATGTAATGCTGATGTCATGTGTTTTAGATTTAAAATGCCAGTTTCATTTTGTAGTGCATAATAATTTGTTTCTTTGGCAGTCCATAAAGAATTGCACTGAATCTTGGCACGCCTGGCTGCAACAACGTGGAAGGGGAAGCAGGATGACTTAGTGTACACTAGGGGTTGTAGCAAGAATGGTGCACTTTACGTTCTCTGTCTAAAACATCGGCCGACATCAAGATATGTCCATGCATGCCCAGAGCACCTTCTACTCCAAGTATTTTGCCAGCAGTAATGAATGAAGTCTTGCAATATCTGGGCAATAAACGTTTGATGTTAAGACCCAGCCCGCAACGTTTGATGTAAAGATGGGGAAAATGAGGCAAAGCGTCCTGCTAAGGCTACAAAACCCACGTGGAAGAGGAAAGTGAACCCATCTTCCCCAGCTCCCAGAGCTTCACAAGAACCATCCTTCCTCTCCCAGATACAGGCACCATCAGAATTTGGCCCTATATACTCTAAACACTGTTTTGATTAGAGGCAGCCCAAGCCTTCAAGCCTATCTTCAATTTTTTTCTGAAATTAGAGTCCTGGATGTAATCTATCTATCAAACCTCCTACCTAGTTTCGAGCCAGTTCCCAATGCAGAGCGAGAGGGGTACATTTGGGAAACAGATGCTCCAAGAAATAGACAAACTGGATAAAGAAACAGCAAAACAAGCATTTTTCTGGCCTAAAATGCCAATGAACAGAACTTAGACCTCTAAGTGAATAAGAAGAGGAACCAGCGAGGCATGCCATCCCCACTGCAGTAAATAAAGGTATTGCCATCAGATACACAGATGTCATTCCAGTAACTTCTGCCACTCGCAGAGGTGTCTGTGCCATGCTGGAGTTTCCCAAACGCTTTGGACTGGATGCTGCTCCCCAGGTGATGGGTGCTAGCATGGTCCCACAGGCATTTCTCCATCATGTCACCCGGGGCGTGTGAGCTCAGGGCAGGATTTCTGGAAGAACTTTAACTTCGTAGTGCTGTAAGCAAGTTCATGCAAAAGGGGATCACTTTCTGGCCAGGCCAGTGTAAAAAGCACTCTGCTAGTGCACTGCTAGCAGTATACATGCCAGACCTACAGCAGGTGGATCTACACTCTCTCCTGTCTTTGCTACCTCTTCTGCCCAGATAAAATAATCTATCCTTGTGAAAGCACCACCCTGCCTGCGCAGGCTGTGTATGAATTGTCATTACTATCTCTGTTCCATCAGTCTGGGGTAAAACTCTCGTATATGGCTGTGCTGGCAGAGACTAGCACAGGTGTCTACTTTGCATGGCAGTGTAACTGCAGTACACCACACTGCTGTGTTTTGTTCTTACATTTACACAAATACGGCTGGATCAAAATGAAAGCTCCTGCTGATCTCCAATAGCTCATCCTAGCATCCATGTCTGAATCAGTAAGAAAAACTGTGCAGATAAAGTCTAAGGAACAGCTGAGAGAGAAAAAATAAACTGACAAGAAGAAAAGAAGAGGAATTCTTAGAGGAATTACTTGCACAACCTGGTTACTGAAATAAACCCATCTATTACTCCCAGTGCAAGTTCCCACGGATCTGGGTGCTTGGTGGCATGACTCACAGGGACACTCAGCTGTCACTGCTGCCTGCAGACAGGAGCCAGCTCCCCTGGGGACAGGCAGGATGGGACGTCTGTGTCCTTCTTGTCCCTCTGGGAAGGCACCAGGCAGCTGGCACACCCCGGAGCCCACGCGGGGCTGCTCCCCACCCAGGAGTGTGTGGGTGCGTGGCAGGGTTTGCCCCAGACCCATGCACGCTCTGGAGTGTGGGCTGATGAACCCAATGGGACTCTGCTTGGGCTGTATGGAGTGCCACAGAAAACCCTGAATTTACCCACTGGTGAGGTTAGCCAGTGCCAGGTTGTAAACAGCTGCCTGCTGCTATCTGCAAGGTCAAGAGCTCTGCAAGTAGAAGCAGGGGACGAAATCACAGTGTACCAGGTCTAGCCACTGAATAGAATATTGCTGTATATGTGACTTTAATTTCCCATTCCTCTCTATGCCCTGGTTTGCTCTCTGGCCTGAAGTGGCTTTCCCCACTGAGGCAAATGAAGAGCTAACACCTTCTTTAGCTGGATGGACATAGCTGGAGAAAACAAGCCTTGAGGAAACCAGAGCTTTCTTTAGGACTGGCACAGCAAAAGGAGCTGATGCAGGTCCAGAATGACTCTTTTGGGTTTAGTCTGACTGTATTAATCTGTCGGACAGTCAGAAAAAAGTATCGAGGAGAGCAGAGGATGTCACCAGGAGAAGAGATGGGAAGACCCCAGTCCCCTTTCAGCTCTGAGCCAGGGGTGGGCTGTCCACATTTTGCCAGCTCTGTCTGTTGTTCTAATAAAAGATATTATCTCTTCCTATATAACCTGCCCTACACTCTGAGATTCTCCTGGTGACACCACCACAATTTTTTTCTGAGAAGAAGCACTCTAATACCAGGGTGATAAGCATAGCACACATGCCTTGGCAGGTTGACTAGATAAGGTTATATACAGTATGACAGAGTTTTTATATCATTACTGACCTAGCCAGAAGCTCGATAAGAACTGAACAGCTTATTCTTATTACATGTCTAACCTCTTTTCCAGACTGGAGAGCTCTGAATAGATTTCAGCAGGCAGCAATCACTTAGATGCACTTTGGACTCCCCACTCTGCCACTGTTCCTTAGAAGAGAACCAGGGGATGCATTTCTGACACACTGATTTCCCCTGTCAGAAAGCATTTATGAAAATGGAGAAGTGAAAGATCTCTGGCACCCAACGATGGAGATGTCAGGCCCACTACAGAGTGGTCAGGATACACAATTAACTCACAACACACCCACCTTTGTTTCTGTTAATGAACGGCAAACAAAATGTGTTTTGCAAATATGATTGCTGTTCAAAAATATTTAAAAATGAGTGTAGAAATTTCAACATACAGACATACAGCCTGCTTTAGTTTCCCACTGGTGGGAGGAATCAGCTTATGGCAGTACTGTGCAGCATTCTTTCTTGAGCTCCTAATATATTTTGCAGAATTTCAGCCTTGTATTACTTTAAAATAAACATCTCCAGCAGTTATTCCTTGGGAGGCAAGCCTTGAGTCATTGAAATGCATGTGACCTGCATATAGACATCTGCAAAAAGCCTGGGCAGTCTGGAAAAATAGCTGCGATCGGTAGAACTTCAGAGCTAAAATCGAAGAAAGTATCACTCCAAATGAGTGGAAAAGAAATGTGGTGTCACTGTTGGCAGAGAGACTCAAAGACCAATAAATAATTTGGCTTTTTTTTTTTTTCTGTTAACAGCATAAATGTGTTCTGGTGCAATTTAAGGGAAGAGTTAAACTGAAGACACTACAGCCCCTTATATCTCACATTGTCCTCCCAGTTCTGCAATTCTTAATAAAATCAAACACGCTCATTTACTTAGGTAGACATACTTACTACCCAATGCAATGGGGGGCTGCAATGGCCTCAGTGGAGAAGAAAGATGCATTAGTGACCCTAAAAACATTGTTTTCTGGGCCACATGGTGTATTTTCTAGAGATATATTTTCTGGGCATCTGTGGTCTCTGCTCCCTGCTAGTCTGTCCCACTGCCCTAGGAGAGCAACCACTGCTCCCAATATATTCCTCTGACCTGTTTAATTAAAAATTTCCAGCAACGGACAAGCCAGTGCCTCCCCAGGCAGCCTCTCCACTGCTCACTGCCTGTGCCATTAGAAACTGACCCTGCACGTCTAGCCCAAACTGCCCCCGACACCTTTCAAGGCATCAGGACTTCTTGTCCTGTCCCCTGTGGACATGGATGCCCTTTCAGCCTGAGAAGCTTCTTCCACGCAAAGCAATCGTGACGTTTCTCGGTACTGCCCTGTCTGAGGGCAGACAGAAGTGCAGGTTCTGGTAGGGTGTCAGCAATATGCTGTTTCTCTCCATGCCGGACCCTGGAAAACAGGCCAGCCAGCACTACACGTTGTCCCCAGTGGTGTCACTGATCTGTCTCACCCATCACAGCTCCTTCACCAAGCCCCCGCAGCAGAAGAGTGTGATGAAAAAGATCATCCCACTCCTCCTTCTCCATCAGCTGCATCAAACAAGGGGCTACAAAACCCATCTCCTGTTGACCCCACGAAACAGCAGCCACCAGGAGCGAGGGGTGCAGCGCGTAACTTTGGTTGTACTCATGCAACTTCAAAGAAAAACGTGAAGGAAGAATGTTCAAAGAAATATGTGAACTATGAAGTGTGAACTATTAAGACTCAAAAATTAGGTGAACCCCAACTGAGCTCCAGAAAACTGGCAGATTAGGTTAAATTTAGTTAGTTCTCCGTGTGCCCCAGCAAAGCCCATCGGCAAAACAGGCCTCCTGAGTTGGACAAAAGCAGCAGCTCCTTTCCTCTAAATCTGGCTGCGGAGACTGCGTACAGCATTCGGCCAGGGCAAGCTGACGGTGATCACGCGTTTATCAACAGCTGGGAACAGTTTGTACGCAGAAGATTCATCACCCCTTTGCCATGACAGCATATCATAAAATTTGAAGTTAAAAGGAACATAATCTCACATCTCATCAAAGAGAAGAAATTTGTTGTGTGTTGGCCTTTCCTTTTTTTTTTAAGACAAAAAGAAAGATTATCCCCAACCACAAATGGGAAAGTCTGCCCCTCTATTTATGGCTCAGTTCCTTTGTGTGTCTGTGCTTAAAACTTTTGCAGTGATTGTTGTCTTGGAACCCCTCATTCTCAGCTTACTGTAAATATTAACTCTTTAGGTCTTGCAGTATCCTTATCTGAGCTAAACACAGCAAGGGAGAGATTTGTCTCATCTAACATGAACTTTCAAAAAGTTAGCTGTCTCTTTAGTAAAGGTAACTTTAATTAATTCATTCATGTTAAGGCAATAAATGTAAAGATAAATTTCCAAGCTAACCATCCAGTGCAGGAGGGAGCGAGGCACCTCCCGAGAGCAACTCCTCTCTGCCTCAGGCAGGCAGCATGTGTGGGACCCCGCAGCACCATGCTGACCACAGCAGAGCAGGAGGCATGAGGTGGGCATTTTGGATGGCTAACGTTAGATGAGACACCTTCGTCAGAGACTGGGCGTCTGAAGGAGCCCCGGTTGCTTAGTCCCATTTTACATTGCTGTTTCCTGCAGAGCTGCTTGAATACATCACTGCCTCCCTGCCTCCCGCTGCCCTCCACCACTGTCACAGCGGAGCGTCTTTCACGTGAAATTAAGCATGAAAGGTGGACAGACCTCATGGAGTCCTTGACATATCTTCAGGATATGCTTTCAGCCGGGGATCCCTCTTTTGGCCATAGTCATTTGCTTTGTCATTATTTTAGACAGCGATCGTTCTGACAGGGCACTGGAAGAATTGCACGCGGGGGTAGATGAGTGGTGTGTGTACGGTAAGGAAGGTGTTGCAGCTTTTCCTAAAGGCAGAACAGTTTTTAATTCACTTAATTTCCTTCTACAACATGTATCACAGCCAGATCCCTTGGAATAAAATTGCTGTCTCCCACTCTGGCAGGGGCAGCTGGAGGGCCATGCTCAGGACATCGCTCCCACCTAAGGAACTTCGCTTCTCATGCTAAGTGAGAATGATATTGTAATTAAACATTTCTCCATGAAAACACAGCTCAGTCGTGGGCGCAGCGGTGTCCTCCCTGCTCCGGTGGGCCAGGGTCCTCCCCAGAACCCTTGCTTTTGCCTAGAAGTAAGGATGGGGAGGGCAGCCAGGGCTGGAGGTGCGGGCGTGCGTGGGGACCGCACCAGCCCCGCCGGGGAGGGTGCGCAGACAGCGCTGACAAAGCGTCGTCACTTGTAACTGAATTATCAGCACAGGATTTATGACTAGACTGAATTTACTGCTACCCATATTACCGAAATAGAGCCCATGAAAGAGAATTATCTTGAGTCAGTGGCCATAAATCAAGTGATCCCCAAATCTCCAGGATGTCGGGGGATGAGAAACGCATGTATGCTCTTAGCCTCACACAGTGGGCTCCTTGGAAAGTGGGTCTGCATTTCATTTGATTTGTCCAATTAATAATAAGTACAGTACAAACTATATATACTCCACTGTTTCCATTTTTGCTTTGTTAAAGATGCCGTGTCTCCACTCTCTCTCCCCCCCAATCCCCATTTTCTCTTTTCCTATTCATAATATTTGGTTAAAAAATGCTCCTAGCGTTTCAGTTCCATATTAATAGCAAGTAACATTTAGCCCCCAAAAGTGTCTCACAAATTAAAATGAAATATATGACATTGCTCAGATGTAGCCACACTGGGAAAGAAAGCTGGCAAAGGCTGAAAAGGAGAATTCTCCGTGATGGATTAGATAGAAAACTTAGATTTTTATAACTTGGGTGCCAAGAATTAGACCCTTAAATTCACACTTGTGAATGTCATAATTCATACTAACTGCACTTATATCTGGTTTTCTGGGATGCTGAGTAACGGGCAGCTCCAAAAGAGCTTTTCTGGGTCACATATTCAGATGTTTAAATATGAAATTGGAAGTCTGGTTTTTAGGTCCCCGTTTTTGCTGTGCCAGGAGTGGGTCACTGCTAGCTACCAGCTGCACGGGTGGTCGATTCCCAGCAGCGGTGGAGCCGGGACCCCACACCACCACCTCTGCTGGTGTACGCACCGTGTGCAATGGACATCACCTCCCCAGTACCCCCTGACTTTGGCCCCGTCTAAAAATTAACATTCCCTTCCCATTCCTTCCAGCAGTGTCCCTGTCTGGGGAGTGGGCTGAGGGGGGTCCTGCAGAGCCAGGCCACTGCCCCCGGCCCCACGAGCTCAAGGCCAGGCTGTTTCGGCCGTCCCTTTTATAGACCAGTGCCACTGCTACCCCTCATCTCCCTTCTGGGATGCACCTACAGATCCCACTATGAAGTTAAAAATACTTCCCTGCCCCTCATTATTCACCTCAGCAGGTCAAGGCAGGGCTTTGATCTAAAGGGAAAGGCATTCCCAGGGATATGGTTACATGAAACTCATGCTAAAAAGGCTCCTCGGCATCAGGCTTTATCTTTGCTCGGTAAGTTTTTATGACATGCACATGACAAAGGCACTGCAGGAATGAAGAGAGCCTGTGGTAGGACCCTGTTTGATTTAATAAACCTAAAAATCGTAAGCAAAATGGGGCCGTTCCTTGGCATTCTGTGCTTCCTTCCTTGGCTGTTTTCTGGTGAGAACACATCTACCTTGATGTTTGTTTTCACTCGAAGTGGCTTATGGGTCATCCAGCACACGGAAAATGTGTGGTCTGGGACAATTTCTCAGCTCCTAGAGCCATGTGTGCCCCTGTTTATGTTATAGCATGGGAGAAATGAGCTCTTTTACTATTTGGCCTTTTGCAACCACCCGTCCCTGTGGACTCCAGGCAAAGGATGCTGCTTGATCCCCAGGTCTTCCTTCGTTCAACACAGGGGATGTGTTTGTGGCCAACTGTGGGTGACTTCATCACCTCCACCCTGTTTCTGTGTTTTATATCAGACGAAAATATAATAGGCCATCTTTCAGTAATTACTGTAGCAGCGAGCTTTATAGCTCATCATTTTCACAAAACAAGGAAAAGGAACATTTTTTTAATTGCTTATGAAAAGTTTATGTGGTTATTAGAGCTGGAGCTTTGTTTCTTTTAGGTGGGATCCTTAGGGGTTTATGCCACTTGCTTAGGTCAGTTCTGCATGAGGGTTTTGCTGAAGGTGTTTGGTTTAAAGCCCTCTCTTTTGGTGTTGGCAGCTGTGGGTGAGCCAAAGCTCTTGGAAGAGCTGGTATTTATTCTTTTTTTTTTTGGCTTGTAGATTTTTCTGCCATTCCAGCACCTTAGGTTTTATATTTTCTTGAGTATTTTTGGAACAGGGTAGGGAGTTGAGGGGGTAAAATCCCCCATAGAAAGAGTTACATCAACTGATACTGCTGGTCATCACCAGCGGCGAGCTGTGGTTCATCTCAGCCCGAGATTCAGCTGCACTGACTTCAGCAGCTAGCGCTGATTACACCCAGAGCGGAACAAAGGGAAGAAATAAAGACATATTAGCTCTGATTCTTGTTCCACCGACATGGCTATAAATCAGAGGGCTCTCCATTAAAGTCAGCGGTGCCGCACAGGTGTGAGAAGTGACTCGCTGCAGCCAGCCATGCTTACCTTGCTGTAATCCCAGCTGCTATTTCTCACACGGGTGTCATCGCTTTGCCCATTAAACCTTGCCAGGTGAACGGAGAGCAGTTTTTCTCTGAGAAGGGTGCTGCTGAAGCACAGCTCTGCCAGCTCTCCCTGTGCATCCCAGTTGAGCAGGGCATCGCACGGCGGCTGCTCGGGGACTGCCCTGCACCCCCGGCGCTGCTTTCTGCAGGCGGCTCAGCCGTGCGGGGCAGTGGCGGGGGGCAGAGAAATAAGGTAGGAGGTCCCAAACAGGCTGTCAGGAGCCAGGAGCCCACCCTGAGCCAGAGCTGCTGCCTGCCCCTGAGCTGCCATCAGGAATTAAATAAAGCAGCCTCGACACAAGCGTAAGTAGGAGAAAACTTCTTTAAAACCAAAACCAGTAGTGAGGTCCCACCTGTCCATCACTTGTGACACGCTGAGAGGTTGAGGGCCACCAGTGCTGTTCCTCTACTCCTCACCACTTGTGTTTGTATGCCCCTTCCCACCTTGGTTAGGGATGCATCTTCCCCTGCCTCTCCTGCTTGGGCTGACGAGTGAATGCTCAAAAGTAATGCTTTGGCTGCAGCGAGGTAACTCTGAAACCCCTCCACCGTGCAGCTGGCTGGCAGAGGCAAGGTAGGGCTCTGCAAATAACGTGTTCAGAGAGACAAACATCTTGCCGAGCGTGGCAGCCCCTCTCTCAGGGAAGTCGAGGCTAGGGCTTGAAGCGAAGGGCTTCCACTCTTCATGAGAAGCCACGGCCACAGGATATCTGAGCGGAGGGAGAGCCCCATCCCACCGACCCGCCTCGGAGCTCCCGAATGTCTCCATGCCAGAGCAGGGTGCTCAGAGGAGAGATGGGCTTTTGGTCTTCTACTCCCGGCACTGGTCAAATATGGTCCACAACAAGCGTGAACACGTCATCTCAGGTTGCCCCTGAATGCCCCATACCTCACACTTTGCAGACAGCTGCCTTTGGGCTGGGCTCAAATCTCTCGGGCTGCAGGGGGTCGCTAAATATAGACTTTGTGTATTTTGGAGGAATCTGGTGAGCCTTGGGATGAAGGAGGCATGGCATCTTGCCCTCTGGTTACAAAAGTCCTAACTAGAAAAATATTTTTCCAAGAGAAACCCTCTAGTGAATTCAGTTTAACTTTATGCTTAGTTACAGGATGATGTGAGGGCATACTTTCTGGCAAATCTATAGTTTGCCAGATCTGTGTTTTTAAAATAACCTATCACGGACAAGACTGGACAGATTGAAAGAAAAAAAGGAAAAAAAAAAATCAGGGTCTCTCATTGCTCCCCATTCTTGACTTCCCAAGGGGTAGGACTGGGGGAGAACGAGTTTGTAACGTGCTACAGAAGTCAAGAGGTTTTGGTCTGTATCAGGGAGATGATGATATGGTGAACACGTGGAAGGCAGCCCCTTCTCCAGGACCTGCGTGCCTCCTGCCCGGGGCCCCAGCAGTGGCGGGGTGGATGCAGGAATCAGAATCGGTACCTTTTTTCCAAAGCCAGAGAAAACTCACTGGTAACATGGAAATGTAAAATCAAATGGTACATGGATCTTCCAAGGCTGATGCATGTCTCAGAGAGGGTATCTGCAGAGCCAGGAGATACAAACATCCTTTTATTTCATTGTAGTTTCCACATGGGGAAATAATATACCCACTGAGGCTGATGTCAACAGAAATTATTTCAGGTAACTCCATGGGGCTGCATGTGAAGGCTGACATTTCTCAACAAGAATAAAAGCATGAGAACCTGCTCTTAAGTTAACGTGCTGTGCAAAATGAGCTGGAAGTCCTCAAGACTGTGAAAAGCCTTTCAGTCTGAAGATGGGAGCCCTGACCAGCAAAAACCTACAGACAGCCCAGCTCATTACTCTGGCCTTCAGCTGCGGTACGGGAAAGTGTTGCTTCCTATGGGGTTTATTGTCAAAATGTCCTTTACATCTGCTAGCAAAATATAGAGAACTCCCTGCGTTTTGCAGTAAGGATACCCTTGCCCAGAGTCATCTCACCTACATTTAAGCACTTAATTTGGACACCTGAGATTAGGTGTTTAATCACTTTAGACTTCCTCTGTAGATGTTCTCCCTACCCCTCTTTGCTGTTGGTGGGCAGCCAGGGTGGGAACTGTTCCTGGTGGTGTCCCAGCAGGTCCCCGAACACCTGCTTTTTCAGGTTTTCAGGAAGGTCCATCTTGTGTCTCTGCCTCCCCAGAGCACTCCCACGTCTCACAGCTTTTGGGACTGAATGGTGCATAGAGTGATTCTGTGAACTGCTCCCAGCCATGAGGCTAAGTAGTGTTAAGTAGTGTGTTGGTGAAGTCCAGAAAACTCTATCCCCATGATAAGCTGTGGACTTACCTGCTACAGCTCATGAAGCAACATCTGAGGGCCCGTTACAAACTGGAGGGCATTGAACAACTCCTAGGAGTTACCCTAACCCGCGAGAAGGCTGCAGCATCCCCCTGCAGCCTTTGGAGAGAGAGCACACGGCAGGGAATGACAGTTGCTTCTGCACAGAGGTCAGCCAGACCCGAACACGTTTTCTTTAAAGGTGCTCTCTGCTTTTTATTTTGTTAGCAGCCTGCTATCAGGCCACCTGCTGAGGATATCTGAAATGCACCGTTGCGGTCTTTAAGTACATGCCGTCATTTACAAGACACGTCGTCCTTCTCTCTAGAAAACATCACGGTAATTCCTTTGCAATCTGGAGCCTTCGCGCCCGTGTTATACCAGTACGTGGCACCGTAAGACATAAACCACAGCTACTGGAGAGCCTGCGCGGATTCCTTACAATAGGCGTAATGGAAACAGGTGAAATTTAAACAGTACACTTAAGCACTTGTCTAGTCCCCATTAGGGTTTTGTAGTTCTCCTTTATTTAAAGAATAAATTTCTGACACTTAAAAGAAGTTAAACAAGTGTGTTTGAAAGCTTTAACATAAAACAGCTTCAACACTGTTCTTTCTCTTGAGAAAATTGTTCAAATCATTATTAAAATGTCTCTGTTGAGAATATGGTAATGTTTGGATTAAACAGTATATTTACTTTCTAAAAATGGATGCAAAGTACAAAATAGGATCCAAATATACAAACACATGGAAAATGCACACGTACACAAAACCAGTTAAGAAACAACTGATGCAACATCTGTTTGGAAAGAAGTTAGTACCAGGGGCATCCAGGAAAGAACGCTCCCCAAAATACTGAGCTTCGGACATTTTAGCTAATGTGGCACTACCGGTACAGAATAATACATGTTAACAAGAACAAGTGAAATCAAGATTATTTTAAGGTCATATTGTGTGATGGCCTGTGCTTAAAGTGGTATCCTAGAAGAAAAGGATTAAAATAGTTATAAATCTCCGTGGATCCATTACATATCCCTAAAAGAGAACTGCAGTCATTTCTTACATCCTTGTTTTGCTAAGTACGGGGACAGCTCCTGGGTGACTAATAGGGCTAACGATGTTGGACAGAAATTATTTTGCCTATGTGATTTTCCCTGGGATTTCTGTTTTCCTTACTGTGTGCTTGGAGACTGCAAGGAGGAGGCAGGTATTCCATCATTTTGTGCAAGGGGTATGTGGTGTTAGCAAACGTGTCCCACTTCAGGTGTTTACTTCCCCCTTTCCAACACCTCTACAGCCTCATCCTTCTGGCCATATGCTGGAACCTCCCTTAGTGTCCAAGATCTATTAAAAAGTAACATCTGCTCTCCCAGTGCCAGTGCACCTCAGACAATCTTTTGGATATAAGCTACACTGATCAGTGACTTTTAATTGGTTAGCAGTTATTGTTTAACATCCCTTTCAGTTACTGCTGGATAGGAAATAACTCCTTATCACTACATAATGCTAAATATCATCTAAATTAAGCACAGAAGTGTTTATTAAACGTGTTGATCCTGTCTGTGTTGTTATTGATCATGTGTTTCAGTTGTCTAGCACCACTGAGGTCCTCCCCAAAGCATTTTTAAGTTAAAGATCATAGGATGACAGGACCACTCAGGTAGAAAGGGACCTCAGGAGGGCATCCTCTTTGTTGTCCTTACTGGACACCAATTCTTCACTGGTTCCCTTCGCTTCTCTTGTCGTTCTCCTCGCTGCTTATATCTTCACTGCTATAACCTCCCTCTTAACCATTTACTGTTTTTCCAGTAGTGAGAGCCAGTCGGCTGCCCGGCTGGGGCCCAGAGTTTGCAGTGAATGAACAAACCCTCCTGGAGAAGGTGCCTAAGTGTCTCCCCCAGTCAGCAGTGAGAAACAGGTTGATTCAAGGGTTTCCCAAGGGAAGCTTTGTCTGTTATTTGCCTACAGTCAGGTGTCTAAATTAGGTAGTCGACTTCCATCCTTCCTTGTTTATTCGCTCTTTCTCTTCCTTTCTACACCACATTGCTTTTCTAATCTACCTCTATAGGTGTCTGATGTGTTTGTGGGATCATGGTTTTAGGACACATAGTAACATGCTCTTAACTTCCAAACATTGCTCACATTTGTCTGGGTCAGTTTTCCTTACAGCCATTTTTTCTGATAAATATTTTTAGCTTAGGGAAATTGCCCCTACTTGAAAGTTGATTGTCTCTCCTGCTTTGGCCAGGGTGCAATAAGAAATCGAGACTTTGTTCAGCTGTTATTCAAATAAAATGGTGTACTGGGTTAACTGATGGCCCAGAGTCCAGCCCTGCTCGAGCGCTCTGGGTTGGAGCCCAGAGCCACTGCACTCTCCCAAAGGTCCCCAGGAAATTCTCATCTTCAGGATGAGAACCTACAGACGCCCCTGGACATCAGAGAGCTAATGCTCTCCTTCATCCAGATGCTTAATTATTTCCATACAAGCAAGTCAGGCTGCACACATTTAGTTTTGGTGATTTGTCGATTTAATTTTGGAGGTGAGGGCAGGATGCAGAGAGGTGACAGCTGAGAGCATGCTGGCGGCAAGCCCCAGTAGTGCAGAAATGTTGCTGCAGCAGCAGAGAAGGAGGTTCGCTCCCCAGCTCTCCGTCACGCTCTGTGTACGCATCCCTGGCTCGCGACAACAGGCTTCGCGGTTGCGTTCACGCCCCCACGCTGATGTTGAGCAGACTTGACATCAGTACAAAATGTTCCTGCGAGATGGGATTTTTCAAGTTGTACCAGAGCTAGATCCGTGTTTTCAAAGTCTGTTTTCAAAGCCAGCATCATCCCGTCGCTCTCTGAATGCAAGGGCAAGTCTGGCAACCTGGTTGTGTCAGACATGTGTGAAGTCACTGGACTGGGTGCATGTATCCTTCCTGCATACATTAGTTATCCTAACCAATTTTTACTGCTGAGGAAAACAGAGATCGAGCCAAACACAGAGCAGAAATGGTCGTTCCTTTCGTGTTATTTGATTTTTGTCCATTAGTGACAACAGACACCATATACAACACCATAGGAGCCTGTGTCACCCCGCTCAGGTGCGGAAAGAAAAGTAAATGAAAGAACATGTTTTTCAAGAAATGGAATTTGCCTTAAAAACAAAGCAGGATTGACAGCTAACCAGGAAACTCGATGTAACGTAGTCACAGCATTATACTCTGCTTTGTGTTGGCAACATTTGCCAAGTGAATCACAACAAACCCCTAACAATTTCTGCATTGCTGAGAAGATGGAGACAGACAATATTACCAGTGAAATCATTAGCATTCCAGCTGATGAATGATAGGAACCATTTGCTATAGTATCTTCCTGGTAAAATCTTGAAACTTTTTTCCCCTTTGCTGGAAGAAATCTTACCTTCATCCACCGCTGCCTGCTCAAAGCAAGGTCAACTTCAAAGTTGCAGCAGGTTGCCCAGACAAGTTTTGAACTCCCTCGAGGATGCAGATGCCTTTCTGGGCCCCTGTTCTCCTCTTCATCCTCGCTCAGAAGAATTTCTCCTTACGCAGAATCAGGATTACCATGTTGCAACTTGTCTCTATTGCCTCTTGCCTTTCTCTGTGCACCTTCAAGAAAAGTCCAGCTCCACCTTCTCTCTAACCCCCATTAGGTAACTAATGATGCAGTTGGGTCCCCCTCGGGCTTCTCTTCTGATGGCTGAACAAGCCCAGCTCCCTCAGCATCTCGTCGTAGCCATGTGCTCCAGTCCCCCACCAGCTTGGTAGCCTCTTCTGGACTCACTCACGTACGTCCATGTCTCTCTTATACTGGGGAGCCCAGAACTGGACCCAGCACTCCAGATGTGTCTCACCAGGGATGAACAGAGGGGAAGGATGACCTCCCTTGACCTGCTGGCAATGCTCTGCCTAATGCAGCCCAGGATGCCATTGAACTTCTTTGCTGCAAGGGAACACTGCTGGCTCATGTTCAACTGCTTGTCCACAGAATCCCCAGATCCTTCTCTGTAAAGCTGCTTTCCAGTCAGTGGACCCTCAGCCTGCACTGTGATAGAGGGTTATTCCCTCCCAGCTACAGGACTTTGCATTTGTCTTTACTGAACTTTATGAGGGCTCTGCCAGTCCATGTCTCCAGGCTGTTGAGATCTCTCTGAAGTCTCTGACAACTCCCTCTTGACCACAGAGATCTCACTGTAGAAAACGATCAGTTTGGTCAGGCACCACTTGCTCTTGGTAAGCCCAGTGGGGCTGGATCCTCATCAGCTTCTTCTCCTTCACATGCTGGACGTGGCTTGCAGGAGGATTTGCTCCATAATCTTCCCAGGAGCTGCAGTGAGGCTGACCAGCCTTCGTGAAGACGGGAGTGACGTTTGCCTTTTTCCAGTCTGTTTCTGACTCTGTCCGTCTCATGAAGCCCACAGCCACTGCGCTGTGCTCTCTTTTTCTCATTAAGGATTCAGCTCTGCTGAAAATAATCATGTCCTTATGCTCTTAGAGGGCAGCACAGATATCTGCTACAATATATTCAACCACAGAGCACAGGGGCAGGGTGGCCGTTGTGGTGGGATTTTGGTTCTAATTCATTTTGTTTTGCCAAGGGAAGAACTGTCGTAGGGAAAAAATCAGCTATCGTGAATTTAGTTGCTATCTTTCTGGGAAGGAGTGTCCGTTGTTACTCTTAAGGAGCTGGTAGACTTTGCTCAAACTCTGAGTCCACCTCCAGCAATCTTTGTAATCACAGTTTTCACATTGACGTAGCTGTCACTTCAGGCTTCCTTTCCCGTTTTAGTATAGTTTTAAGCCGTGAGAGAACTGTGCCTGCATGTGTAAATATGAACTATATTTTGTTTCAATATTAAAAAAAACAATTTACCCCTTTGGGTGTTAAAGCAGAACTAGCCTGGCAGAAACTGCCTTGAAGTGTTACACTGGGATTGCCCCCATTGCACCAGCCACAAATGCTGTGACTTGTCAGCAGGAGACATTACCATCAGTTAGAAGTGCCAGCTGTAATTAAAACATATATGTGCAAGTATCTCCCACAGCCAGAGCCTCCCTGTGGAGGACGAACCTCTGTGCTTGTGATGGATATCCCACCCCAGGAAAACTAGATCTGAGCACCAGAAAGCTCAGTTAAACTTTCCCAGGTTTTGAGGTGGCTCAGACTGGTGTTTTATTAGTGACCCCAGATATCTGCACTTTTCCCTTTTTGCTGTTGATCAGAGAGGTTGGAAGGGTTACCCAAAATAAAGATCTTGGTGCTGGCTTTATGTGTGACTCAGTCTTGTCATTCCTGATTTTCAGATGGTGAAGTTCATCCAGTCTTCACATGCTGGAAGCCCCGAGACACCCCCGGGAAGCTCCAGCTCAGCAGTGATGAGCTTAGGAATTTTTCCATTTTGGTTAATAATTTTTCCTCTCTCTTCCTCCATCATTTCCCACGGCAAGGGTTATGCCAGACACAAACAGCACTGCTTCTCAAATAACTAACTTCATAGAAGGAGGCCAGCTGTCATTTATTTTTTATCTTGCTCACAGAACTCATAACCTGAATGACTAATTTACCCTGTGCTCAGAGAAGGACAGGAAATATCAGGGGAATGCAAATAAGCAGACAGATTTTGCAAAGCCAACCTCCAGGCAGGCTAGCTTTCTCCATTTAAATTAATGTCTTATCCCCCTTCTCCTCTCACTCCCTACGTCCAGTGCATCCAGAGTTTCTCTACAGCCTCAAAACGTTTCTCCACTGCCGTGTGCCAGAACAAGCCCTGTGCATTGCGCTTCTCCTTAAAACACTGTTTAAATGCTGCCAAACCGGTGCCCAGGCTCTGCACTGGCCCCCTGGTTTCCCCTGCCCCCGTGCAGGGCAGCCCCAGCCAGCCTGCGAGCGCGTGCTCTCGGGGCCTGGGAAATGCACAGTGCTCACACAGAGGGATCCTGCAAATCTGCTGCTACTCATAGACACTTTAGTAAGCTGGATGAATGGCTGATTAAAGCCTTGCCCAGCCCTGCTGGAGGCTGGGTTTGTTACTCTGCTCCGGTGGTGCCTTGGCTGAAGGAAAGTGCCTCCTGCAGCTCCACAGGGAGCCCCGGCACGATCCGCCCTGCGAAGGTGTCACGTCCTGAAATGTCAGCAGGGAAACGAGCAATGATTTTTCTGGCACTACAAAGCCAGTTCTGCATGTACTGCCTCATATCGCAGCAGGACCGGGCAGATGATAGACAGGGCTGGTGGGAAAAGCTATTTTCTCCTGAAGCTCATGAGGCCAGAGAAAGCTCATGTCACTGCAGCCAGCTAGTCATGCCAGCTCCTCAGATAAAAATCAACTCCCTGATTGTGGGCTTTGAATAGCCCTTAAAAGGCATCACAAGATGCAAGGAGATTAAGGTCCTTCATAGCTTTCACTTACAGACACAAACCCTCTGGCTTAAAGAGGAGAATTAAAAAAAGAAAACATCAAACAAATAGTTAAACAAGGAGATAATAACCAGTCTTTAAAGCAACTATTTCACTGTCTGCCCTCTCAGCTACAGCAAAAGGAGGGCCTAGACCAGACACTGTAAACAGTTGTTGTTGTTGTGCATTACCGAGGACTTTGACCCAGGCTGTACAAACCTCCCTTCACACTTGCCCCAATAACTCCCTCTGAGACCCCTCAGTACATCTCAGAGACAAAAAGCATCATGCCACGGATCAGCAGTGCACGAGTGCATCCCTCTGCAGACACCTTCAAAAATTCAGTGGTGCTGTGCTCACTGCTGCTGAGACGTCAGGAGTTTGTGCAAATGGATGCTGTAATCCAGCACAAGGCAAATATTGGCACAAGTTCGGAGAACCTCTTCATGTTTATTTATTACGAACCGTAGTGAAACCTTTCCCAGTGGCTCCTGATAGCTCCAGGCGGCAGAGCCGGTGTGGGCTGGGTGGGTTGCTGGGCTTGTACTTTGTTGCCAGAGGTTTACATTTGCACAACCCTCCATCTCCTCAGTCGCACAGCTTCTAGCTGAGATGCTCCTCAAGGAGGATGGGGAGCGTGTCCCAGGTGCTTACCAGGAGCCACCAAGCATTGCTGGGGACAGCTCTAGTGTTGCAGGTTAGTACCATGCCTGGGTGTGCGCTAAATATAGGCTGGTGGTCAGCCCTTTTCCCCAGCCTCTTCCTTTTCATAGTGTATGTACAGCTTTAGGCACTATCAATCCACCTTGGGAACGATGTTCTGGAGCACCTAGTTAAGAAATGCACTTACCCAGGAGATGCAAGTGCCGTGCATCATGCCAGCCATGACTGTGTCATTGCCAGCATCCTTCCCGCTTGCTGTGGCTAGCTACCCCGGTCGCCTCCTTTTCCACATTTGTGAGTTTTCTGAGGCATGGAATATCTTCTTATGTGGCTTATGTATCTTCTTACACAGTCTTCCCAAGTCTTCTCAATGCAAAAATAATGAGCAATAATCTTTTCCAAATTCTAGACACGTTTTGACTGTAAAGCTGGTCAGAAAAAAAAGGAATGCCTCATTTTGTGGGAGCAGCTCGCTTTCCCTGACTTGTCAGAAGGAAACTGCATTTCACACACCTGCATTTTCTTTGACACAGAATTATCATTTTTTGCCTTGCCTTTATTTGCTTCCCATACAACTTGCTTCAGATTCAGACAGGACTCTTTTGGGATAAGAATGTTTTCAGATGTAGAAAATAAAATCTGTATACTTTTAAATTAAAAGTAGTTTTAAGTGTCT
>NW_009216293.1:35097-70567 GCF_000690835.1 Fulmarus glacialis
AATGTATTCCAAATACGTTCATCCCACTTTGCAAATCTTATGCAGTCAAATAACTGGCAGCTGTTGGGCCAACTGTTTCCCATTTCAAAAAACCCCGAAATTTATTTATAAAAGAAAATGTCCAGTCAGGCATTCTCCGCTTTCTGTTCCACAGATGCCTGTTTAAATAAAACCTCCTTGCATTACTCATCTATGGAGTCCTCTCTGCTTTGCTGAAGGTTTAATTACAGCTTTGTTAGGAGTGAGACATAGTAAATAACACCACATAGTGGATCTGGGTACATACTTAAAAACCGACACGATTCGAGCTCTTGCCCTCTATCATTATCTCCCGTACTCGCTTCCCTGCTTCCCCCAGGCCTCCACGTCCCCCCGCAGGCAGGTCGTGGCTGCTCTGGGATGCTCGGGCAGAAAGCTGGGTCAGGTCGTGCTGTACCGCTGCTCCCCACTACTGGCCTTGGGCGTCAGCGGCCAAGGTCTCCGGGCACCCCCTGGCACTCATCTCCACGTGTCTCCCTGATCTCCAGGATCTTCCCCCACTTCCAAGATCTTCCCTTCAGTGTTTTTCTCTCCGAGATTACTCCTTCACAGGGACCCTTCTTTTTTGGGACCAGCTCTTCTCTCCAGAACCCCAAGCCCCCCGTTTTCCCAACCTAAATGGTCTGTGTGTGGAAGCCTGGCACATGATCAGCCTCCTACCTGGTGGCTCTGCCTCATGGCTCTTTGTTAAGTGGAGTCTTCAGGTTGTGCTGCTTTTCTTTAGCTCACGTATTATCAGAATTTGCAAGGGGACCATCCCAGTCGCAGCTAGCAAGTAGCAAGTTTCTGCTTCAGCATTCAAAAGTTCCATTTGGACAGTCACACACACTTACCCAATGATCTGCTCCCTGTTAGCATTCACAATTTAAGCTATTTTTTCGCCTACGACAACCTTTAATAGCATGTTCTTCCAGAGAATGGAAATCAGCTATAATTACATTTGCTCACTTTAATTTCATTCCCTCTGATGAAATTGCTGGTCCCAACTATTGACATTTTCTCTGGCTGATATGCATATTGATATGTCAAGTACCGATGTAAGCAAGTTGCTTTTTTCTGTGTTAGAAAATAAGTTACACAAGTTTCCATTCCAATGTTAATCTACAGCAGATTGTATGAGGAGATAGATGAAGCACTGCATGGAAAAGATGTAGGAAAAATTATTGGTTTATGCCTTTGACATATTTTTCCAAGAGCATCATTCTGCCTGAACCTCTTAAGTGCAAGGTTTTAACTTGAGCACAGTTCAGGAAGGCTGAGACATGTCAGACAACTTGAGAGAAGACTCTGCAGTTGATGCAAGGCTCTTACCTCCTACTATAGCAGCTATAAGAAATGGAAGCTATTAGCAATGCTTGTCTGAGAGAGGCTCAACTTTCGTCAACTGTCTGTAGCAGTAGGTTTGGAAATCCACCTCTCAAATCAAAGGGGAACACCAGGCAGGAGCCAGAGAAACCAGTAATGACTCCAAGAAGCACAGTCAAAAGCCAGGGTGAAAGTCAAGAAACTGGAAAACATGTGGCATGTCAGATGTTGGGTGCAGGACTTGCTTGTCAGGCAGATACTGAGAAAAGCTGGCAGCCTGTGCTATCCAAAGGAAGGAGCAATTTTCATTTGTTAAATTCAGCTTGTTTCCCAGCAATTGAATACTTTCCCACTCACCCAGTATGAAGTTCGTTCCCATTCTTTCAGGGATGCCTGTTGCACACAGTCCTAGGGATCCTGTTTCACTGCCAAGCTGCTTGTTCAGCTTCGCTGCGGCTGTTAGACTGCGTGCCCAGGCACATGCTAAGACCCAGCACGATGGCACTCGCAAAACGTGTTCATAAAAACAAAGAAATTCATTAGAGAAGGCAGAGGCATGAGAACAGCAATCCAGTCCTGGGGTGAAAGAGGACCTGCCTGATCCTGAAAGCAGCAGCTAAACCCTTACCATTTCAGGACCAAGGCAGAGCATCTCCTAGGACGAAAGACAAAATGTAAGATCTTATCTTTTGTAAACCAAAATGCATCTTGGATCTTCTTACTGTTTCTTGTGCATATAGACAGATGTAGAGTAATTGCCTTTTTTTATTAGACTATAGGCTGTTAATGGGTTTTTGCCAGGCAGCCTTGTGAATTATTAGTGGGATGTTTGCAGGATTCAGCCAAAGCCTTTTTTTCTCACATCCCAGTCTTTTCCAAGCACAGCACCTCGGTGCACAACAATAAGGCACAGCAGCTCTGTCCAGGACATACACACAGCAATGCCAGTCCTGATATTTCTGTAGAGCAATGTACAAAGTGGGAGTGCCGCATGCTTACATTCACTGGAAGATGTGGATGTGGTCGTGTACACTAGAGGAAGGAGCAAAAACATCCAGGGTTTGAGATAAACAAGCAGATGCTCTGGGCTTGGCTTGTAGGCATCCAGCATATTTCTGCTCTGCCGTGTTCCTGCTGTGCAAAGAAGTACGTCTGGCACAGGAGTAGCACCTGATTGCCCACTGCCACATCTAGCCCCAGTGCCAGCATGGAAGCTGCAGCCTTCTCTATCAGCTGGGGGAGTTTTCTGGGCAAAAGCTCTGGCAGGGCAAGAGCTCTCCCCTTGCTCCCGCAGGGAAAAGCCCTGCCTCAAAGCAACACTGACCAATGCCAGTCGTCCTTGCTGTTATCTTGGTCTGCCTTTGCTGCTACCACCATCCCCACTTTCTCCCCAGATCCTGAACCACAGCCAGGCCCTCCTTGCTGCTCTTGCTTCCCTTCCTGGCTACCTTTCTAGGTGGTGCTCAGCTTCACCATGTCTTGCTTGTGATCTAGATTGTACAAGTCACTTCAAGTGCCACCAAGGAAGACAGTGGAAGAGCTCAGCAGTGGGGCAATTTCTGCCCAGCCCCTCAGTAAAATGCCATTTTTAGGTAAATTGGCTAGGTCCCAAAGCTGGGCCATGATGTGTCGTCCCTGATCACAAGATCTCCCCAGTCCGGAGGCCGTGGGAGCCCGGACGCAGCCTGGTGCAAAGGACCAGGCAGGTTCAGGTCCTCCCATTTCAGACCATCCGTCTGAAGCACTGGCACGTTCTTGGGTTTGGGGGAAGCTCAGCCGTGGGTTACTTACACCAATGGTAGTTCATGTCAACTACAGAAAGCTTGGTCTACTTCTGACCATGGGCTAAGTGGCAACATGGGGATGCTTTGTATCATTATGGTAGCCCACTAGCATGGCACTGCTTCAGTGGAATACTGCAAGGCTCTGTGCCACCACGGGCAGGCTCGTTGAGATATGGGACAGCTTCTGTTGCAAACAGAGGTGCATTTTATGGTCTACCTTCTCTTGGTTTGGTTGTTCTTTTTTTTAATTGCACAAGCATGGAGTTAGCCATTATGTTGGTTCTTTCTTCTTTCCTATGTTTCTATGTTATTTTTCTCCACAGAAATAACTATTCTAATGTCATGTGGGAGCCTAGAGTGAGGGTTATGTTAACATTTAGATACACTGTCTTACCTTCTGAAATTTATAAGTTAGTAATAAAGAAAAACACGGAAAGAAGAGATTTGTCTGGCAAGATTTCCAGCGAGAAATGTATGCAGAGTTTGAAGTTAAGGAAAAATCACTGCAGGTTTGAATTATGCAAGAAAAAATGTTTTAAAATTTATTTTATCAGTTTGGAGTAGTTTCACAGAAGCAATACTTGCAATATCTGAAGTTAGAAAATAATGTCATTAATTGATTTTATCATTGAATAATTTCTTATATGAGGAGACTTCAGTTTAATCCAGGTACTGAGCACAGGATATTTTTCCATAGATTGTCATGTACAAATTGTGCTGGCTAGCACTTATCTGTTGGAATAGTCATGGTACCACCAATTAAATTATTTGCATAATTGCTAGAAAGGAGAGGAGGGTGGGACATGATTCCCTGCAGCCACAAGGAAACCCAACCTGGTCATTCAAAGATGAGAGCCACAAGACAGAGAAGACAAGCAGTGTGTATTCCTTCTGCTGTGGGAAAACTGCAGGTAAGTAAGCACTGTCCCAAGAAATCAAAACATTTGTTTCTACTTTCTTAAATTTTGTGGGTTTAATAATTAATAATAGAAACAAAAAGAGAAGAAAGAGAGGTAAAGGAAATATATGGATGAAATTCATTACATACATGGTAAGGCTGATGCATTGGTGTACACATGTCAAACATGGTTGAAAATTATTTTGATTTAATAACTTTTTATATTTCAAGTATAATTCAGCTGAAAACATTCACAACCTTCTATAGTGGTGATTCAGGTGAGAAGTATTTTTTTACAACTGCAGAAAGATTTAAGTTTTATTACTTTCTTAATGAACTAGAGCGTATGCTACATGAATTCCCACATACATCACCCTGTCCATGGGCAAAAATGTGAACTTTGAATTCCTAGCAGGGAGACTTCTAGGGAAAATTAGAGGCTAAAATTCCTCCTCTTTGCAATTCTTCAGTTCATTGAGATTTGAAACCTTCTTAAAAACTCCAGTCTAGCCAGGATCAGTTTGTAACGAAACATGTTATGTTTGACCTGTGCAGTGCTCATTGCAAAGTATTCACTTCATTTCATGTTAGTCCTTCCCACGAAACACGTGAAGGTGAAAGTACGCCCTTAATTTTAGTTCTCTTGATGTACGTGTTAAGAGAGGCCTGTATAAAACCAGTACTTGTCTGTGTCTGCATTTATGAAGAACAACATTGATGGACATATAAGGGTAGGCAAGATAAGTTTTAGGCTAAAAATAATTGCTGTTACATGTGGAATGGCTCCCATGACTTTAAGGGCAGTTGCTCCTATTTAATACTGGTTTACATGTTTATAGCTGGAAGTTACCTGGGTTCTGTGGTAAGAAGAGGGTTGTCAGGTAGGAAGATGCCTCCCATAAGCCAGACTGGGCAAACCGAGCATGTTGGTGGCTGCTACAGAGTGGTGAGAGGAAACTCCTGGCTGTCTATGACAAGCTTTAGCCAGCCTACAAAGCCCAGGAGCGTTACACGCCGGGCCCCTAAGGTCATCTGCTGGACACTTGCAGGCTATGCATTACATGGGCACCGAGACCAAATACGCTCCTAACAGAGGTAGGCATGAAACCCAGTTGGAGAGACTCCTGCAAAGCAGTTTCTGTCTGTGTTAGCCAACTCAAGTAAATTAAAATGTGTGGCGCTTGCTCTGGAGGCCACACGCAGGGCAGCTGCTGGAAGCGGGCATTTCTCTGTGGGACCTCGGAGGAGCCAGGCCAGAGCTGCTGAGACTGGGGTGGGGGTCTCTACAGTCAGAAGGTGTTGCTGTATGCCTTGCGGTGGCTAAATTAAAAAATGGTCCTAGAAAGACATCCTTTTCCTTATCTTTATCTTTCTTTTATGTTTGTATTTACAGCCCTTAAATATTTTGTAAGTATTCTTTCTCACTCGGTCTTCATCCTGCTCTCCATCCATTCATTGATCCATCCATCCACACAGCCTCCCAAGAAAAGGATTCCTTTCACCATGCCAGCACTGTTCTCTTTTGCAGAACAAGATCTGTAGGTAGGAATGAGCTGGGGAGGGAAAATGTTCTCTCTTCTTCTGCCCGTTCTTACTTTCATTGTAGACACCTTTGGTTTCCTGATAGGCAAAACTTCAGGATGGCCAAGACTAGGAAACCTGGGGCCGGTCTGCTCTGACAGAGCTGGAGCCTTGGCCCTACACAACTTCAGAGGGGCCGGTTACCCCGTTACTCAAGAAGGACATTGTGCACCCATCTTTTTCACTTGGCTAGGCAGCCTGGTTTGTACCTGAGTGGCTGGAAACATCTCCAGGATGTCTACCCTGCTGAGTTGATAGCACAATCCCAGCACCGTTTTGGAGCAGAACAGCTAAGCCACCCCAAAGAGTCGCTGGAATAGTTCAGGAGGCATTCCCGATAAGCCATTTCAGTGCAACCGCCCTCTTGCTTCAATATTGGCCTCAGCACCAGCACCAGGCATGTCCCATGTGCCAGCACAGACACAGCCCTGGGGCTCACAGGATGACCGGTCTGCTCCATGGCTACCCTTCTAGGAAAAGCTGTCATTGCGAGAAGGCACTTAGAGGAGAGAGGTGTGGGAGCAATGCAGACTGACGGGAGAGACGCAACTGCTTCAGGTACCGTTGACGGCACATGTTCAGGAAGAAGAACGTGGAAGCGATGTTTGCGATTTGAGCAGGGCTGCTGGAGAGCTCAGTGCTGGGAATACGGGTATCAGCGGTTGAGTGGCTGTGGCTCGTTCAAAGCTGGCGGCACAGCAGGTGCCTTTCTTAGAGAGGAGCCCTCGCCCGCACACCTTGCTCGGAGGCTGGGGGGAGGTGGGTTTGTTCCCGCTCCATTTAACTGGTGTGCAAGTGCATGGTGGAAGCAGCAAGCGTCAGGCACAGCCTTGGCATTCCAGGCTTTGCAGCACCGGTGGAGTGAGTGAACCTGACTGTCTGGGTCTCTTGTTCATTTATTTTCATTAGGGTAAGATGCTTTACAAAATGAGAAAAACATTCCAAAGTGAGTGCTTATTTTGCAGTCAGCAGCACAGGCTGGAGCTCCAGACACGGTGCTACGCCAGGACCTGACAATGCAATAGTAAGAGTCATAAAAATAGCACAACGGCACGATCTAACCTGCTCTCAAACCTCTTGTTAATGATTAATTTCGTTCCTGATAACACATTTCTCACCTTCTTTTCACTATTTCTGGGCTGCCTTGTTATGCACTAAAATGTTGTTTTCTTTGGCTATTTGCTGTAAAAATGACTTTAAAAAACAGATTGTGAATGAAGAACAACATGTGCCGGTTCTGTCAAAAAAAGGAGACTCAGCCCACAGTTTGGCAGAGTCACAGGAGGAGCCAAGGAGGGGTCCAAGCCCAAAATAGACCCTGGTCTGAATAGATGTGTAGTGATGCCTCTGGGCCAGGCAGCTTGAACATCTCTTTCTGCCTGCAAACCATCTGCTTGCCTTAGACTTGCAGTGTTCCAGTTTGTACATGTTTGCAGGGAGGGAAGGAAGGAAGGAGGGAGGGAGGGAGGGAGGGAAAGAAGGAAAGAAGGAAAGAGGAAAGAAGGGATAAACAAATGGTCATGTGTTATTGTTCCTGCAGTAGCACACTGCTATTTCAGTTAACTGCTGTTATGGAGAAAGCCTTCCACCTTCAACATCATCAGACAAATTTTTTCTTGCATCTTCTCACTGTTTCTTAAAACCCCTCTGATGACCTCTCTCTCCCCTACAAAGCATATGCAGTGAACACGCTGCCTTCTCCTTTCCCTGTATCTGTAAGCTTCTCCAGATGTGTCCCCCTAATGCTTTTACCAGTTCTTTCCTGGATCCCCTAAATTACTACGTTTGTCAGCATTGGGCAATTGAGACTGATCACCTCCAAGGTCTTGGGTGAGCTTTGCATTGCATTCTTGCTCTCACCTTACTGAGCCTTCAGCATATTTGGTGGTTCCTCTGCGTATACTTCAGTGGCTCTGGGCTCTTCTGAGGCTGCCTTCATCTCTCTGAACACACCTTTATGTTGGACTTTGATTGTCTCATCCATCATTTTGCAGCCTTTGTAAGATCTAAGTCCTTTGGAGCAGGACTTGTTCTTTGGAGAAATCCCTGAGCATCATTTTGATGCTGCATCTACTGCACACACACCAGGCAGCTTGTTGCAAAGGCAACAAGGACCAGAACTGCTGTGCACGCTCTGACTAGGGCTTCGTTGCCTGCTCCATGAGACCTGGCTCCATCTTACGGAGATCACACCAACCCAATTCACGTAAGCTGTGAGACTAGACTCTACATTGTCTGTTTAATGAAGCAGGACAACACTTTACTCCTCTGCAGGCACTTCAGTCATGCCCAGGACAACTTGAGATGGCACGTGACCTAAAAATCATATACAAAAGGGCTGTATCTGTACTGGTCAATGAAATGTGCCTAGGACTGTCCTCTGAAGGCAAGGCCAGCTCGCCCAGAGTGACCTACAGGTAGATCTCTTAGCCTCCAAAACTGTAGCCATTTGCAAACTACCCCCAATAAACAGCTAAGGCTAGTACAGACAGCCAAGTTGCAGTGCGCAGGGATGTTCCCTGGCCTGTTTAATTTACTAGAAGAGATATAGCTAGTCTTTCTTTACTACTGTGCGTTACAAAGATACTCAGCCTGTTCGTGCCCTTCCCCAGCTCCCCATTGCTTCCCATCGCAGACTTGCACTCCCTCTTCTTCCAACTCCCTCTGATCTTCATGCTTTTGTCTCCAAACCATTTTTTCTTCATGTCAATGACCCTGTTTTCCTTTCTGCATCCTCTCCCAGGTACTATTCTCCTGTCTCCATTTTCCAGGCCTCTACTATCCCCTTATTTAGCATTTCTTCAAGAAAATTTATGGCACTGCTCTAAGGGTAGCCTCTAGCATGTGCTCCTACCTGCTGCACAGGCGGTCACAGGGGCACAGGTGCCAGCATTTGTGAGCGGCTTAGTTTGGAAGAGGGCTGCACACACTACAAGCTTTTCTGGTCAACAGCTCTGTCCTGGTCTATTGCAAATTCAAGGCTCTTTCTAACGCTCTGTTGCAGGGGTGAACCTTGCGTTGGGCATGATCTGCTTTTAAATTTCCAACAATATGCGAAAATAGCTGGCCCAACAGTTAGCACTCCCACAGAGATGGCGATACCCTTGGTAGACATGTGTCGTGCCAATGCTTCAGCGACACATATATGAGCCTGTGTCACTAGTGGGTCCCAATAAACCGCATCACACAGCCTTGCGAACCAGGCATGACCTTCACCCTGACCTTCTCTGCTCTACATAGCAATAAGGCACTGATCCTTCAGAGCAGTTTAGCGTTGAATGAATAAACCAGACCTGAGTTATAAAGGCTTCCTTGCAAAGGGGAATTTTACACTTCATCTGTTACAGACGAAATAAAGAGTTACAGCTCCAGCCAGTCTGCAGCAGCTCCTCAGGAGCCACACAGCATGTTGTCAGACCCGGGCAGCGTGTCTCACAGTGGCGTTCTCCTGGCTGGAAGACCTGCTGCTCCCCCATGCTGGCTGGGGCACTGCGATTCATAGCAGTTTCTTCAAGGTGTCCATTTAAAATCCCACAACACACAAACAGATTGGGCCTTCTCTTAAAGAATCATTATTCCAGCTGAAAACATTGAACAAGACACAACGTCTGAAAATGGCTGTGAAAAAATTATGGGTTTCCTTACAGAGTTTAATTTCTCTTTGATGAAGAAGAGAGGGCACAGAGAAAAAGAAGACTAACACTTCCATTTTATTGTCTACCATGCTCGCAGCACTCAGGAGCAGCTCTATAAATTAGAAGAGAAGTGAGAGTCACTGGCAAAATAATTACAGAATAATGAAAATAATTTAAAAATGAAATGTACTGCATTTGGACAAAGTTCTAAGGTGGAAACCAACAAAATTATCACTGCCCCAGTTTTTAAAATTTGGTTTATACACTGGTATGAAAAAAAAGAGGACCATCTGTAACATTTGACTCTTCATCCCAGTTGAAATCTATTGTTCAGAAGCCTGTGAGTAGTGGGGCTTGGAATTGAGCTTGTCTTGAGGAGGCTTCCAAAATATTTCACTGTTTTTGCTTAATCAGGTATTGCTGTCATTTGCGATGGAGTGATTGACTTCTGTGATTGCTACAGTGCTTCTTCTGGCGTTAGTGTCCCTGCACATCCAGCTTGTCTAATGACAAATTTTATGGCTAATTCATTATAATTATTTCAGCCATTTCTAGTGAATCATTGTTATGGATGGAGTATAAACTGCTGACATCCACTCATGATACCATCAAGGAACAGTTATGCTCCATTATGAACTCAAATAGCTGAAATCACTGTGGCTTCTGTAGCACAACTCTCTAAACCAAAATGACATGTTAATGAAGAAATGCCACTGGCTATTTTTCCTGAAGGTTTATGTTAATGTGAAAAAAAGGTGGAAGGTTATAGATCCCAGAACAAGCTAAAAGGGAGACCTCTAGGGCTGAGGGTTGACTGGCAGAGGCTTGAAACTCAGAGCAAAGAAATGGCTAATTGCTATTTTATTTGGAGAAACAGAGCTTCATTAGTCTCAAAAAGTAAACAGAATGGTTCAACATTAAAACCTCATGGTAGGATCATTTTTTCCTCTTAACAGAAATAACCTTTAGCAGACCAGACTTTGTCTAAACATTTGTGTCATAAGGGGATCATGCTGGTTAGCCCTATTATCTAAACACGCTTCATTCACAATGTCCCAAATTCACTGTTCCTTTCATAGGCCACTCTTTCACAGAAGAGCAGGTGAAGCACCCAGCCTCTGTGCAGAAACCACTATCTCGAGTAACCCTGGGCATGAACCCAGGACCTGCAGCTGGAGCTGACGTCTGTGCTTTGTACGTGGAAGTTATAGCAGGCTGATTTTCTTGGATATAGGGTCCCTGGAAAAATCTTGCCTTAAGAGTGATTGAGTTCATTGAATGGGCTTCGTTTTGAGGGCAGTCAGTGAAAGATGGAAATGCCCATATGGGAATTTGCTTGGCATGTGTCTTTGGAGGATTTAAGAGTAACACATTCACAGTCATATCCCAGAGTGGAGGACCTGCATTGATTTTTTTTCCTCTCCTCATCCATTTAATCGATCCAAATGTAGCTTCATAGCTGCATTACATTATTCAGGTTACATTTCACTTTCTTTGTTCACCTTATGGCCCTCTTGACACAGTGCAAGCTCTTTCTGAGCACAGTCATCATTAAATACAAGCACCATCTATTTTATTGGAGCCTATATTTATTTCACAACCTTAGAGAATTGCTGGAGAAATTATTGCCAACAGATATGACTGCAGAGCCTGTCCCTGTGGCACCTTCCTGAGCCTGGCTCCTCGGAAGGTTCCCGTTAACCACCTGCCGCTCAGGACCAGGTCTGGAACTCATCACCACTCCTATCCGCTTTTAAAACTTGTTCTTTTTTTCTCTATAATTTGTTTTTAATAAGGCACAGTTACAAAATTACTTGGTTTATGTTCCTAGGGGCTGCCAAAGATTTGAGCATACCAGGAGGGGGAGGCTGATTTTACCCCAAGGCAATCTCTCTAT
The DNA here is from genome assembly GCF_000690835.1 of Fulmarus glacialis. NCBI lineage: Eukaryota > Metazoa > Chordata > Aves > Procellariiformes > Procellariidae > Fulmarus > Fulmarus glacialis. The sequence continues at coordinate 46,237 of NW_009216293.1, forward strand.
AACCACCCTCCCCAAACCAGCTCATGCTGACAGCCCACTCCAGGGAGATTTATGTTTTCTCAAATAAAATTAAGAAAAAGCTTATGGTGTGAAATGAAGGGCAGCGTGGTCTTCCCACACCCATTCTTTCCTTTCCTCTCAGGCTGTTGAGCATGGGAGAGGAGAGTGGCAGGTAATCCTGGCCATCAGCGACGGACAGTGTTCACACAGGGAAAACGCTGCGGGGATTCACTCCTCTGGTATAAGTACCTCTTCCTCTAGCTTGGTTTCCACTTGTTGAATATTTCTGAAGAAATAGTTTTGAACGGTAAAACTCTGCTATTGGATCTTAGCCAAAGTTCTCCAACATTTTTATGACACAGCACATCAAAGTGCTGGTAGGAAAGACACGGAACATTTGGGGATGATTGATCACCTAATTGCCTTTCCTATCTAAAAGAAGTGCTGTGGATGCTGCATTTCAGCAAAAGCACTAATAGGGGGGGATCCCAGGGCTGCTGCTCAGATGGGGCAAACCTGTCCCACTGCAACCATTCTCTGGTGTCCTCCCTGCCAGGAAGGTCTCACCTGTGGTTAAGCCGTCTTCAATGGCTTCGTGTCTCTTCCTGGATTGTATTACTGCACAGGAAACCTCCAAGCAAACATCTGTCCTTGGTCAATTCACTGAGATTACATTTGTGAAGGAAACAAAAAAAATCACAAGAACAGTAAATACTGGAAAAGACAAGCTAATTCCAGAGTGGCCTCAAGTATCTGCAGCAACGGCAGTAACGGGGGCAATTCCGGGATGGTGCAGGCAAAGCCCTTGATGGAGCAGTTGTCAGAAAACAGAGAGAGGGAAGACTGAAGGACATGATCCAGCAGCACAGCCATTCCATAGTTTTATATCTTAATGTAAAAAGTAATATTTATTTTAACATTTTGTGATTAGCACCATCACAGTAACTATGGGATGTTTTTAACAGCTGCAGCAAAAATCTGGGAGCTGAAGCAGGCCTGTGTCGAGAAAAGGAGCTCCTGAAGTGTAAGTGCAGATGCAGACTGGTTCATAACACAAACTTAAAGGACACAGTAGCAGAAAGAAATAGGTTTTCCTGATGGAATAGGACAGCATTAGACATCCATTTTATCTATCTACTGAAACACATATAAACTGCGTGATAATATGAGATTAGAGAAAACTACAGTAAATAAAGGAAGCGCGGTCCACGCTGAAAAGGACAGATTCAACTCCCTGCTTCCTCACGGGATACCTGTGTAAGATCTCATTTCCTTGCATGTAAAATAGGGATAATCCCTTTATCAGAGAGGTTTCATGTTCGTAACTACATTAAAGAGAGCAAAGTGTTCCAATTTTGGGATAGGAGCAATATAAAAATATTAAGATAAACTGAAGCCCATTTTTGGGAGGTGTAAAGTCTGAATCTTTTTATTTATTTATTGCTGTGTTATCCTTTCTCTGGTTTTTGTTTGGCACTCTGCACGTATGAAATATTGTCCACTAGTATATTGTTATTCTAATTTTTGCAGACTATTTTGTCTCTTCTCTGTCTTCTCTGAACGCTCTCCTTTGCCACTGCAGGGATTATTGTGCTGATAAAAAAGCTTGCCATTCTTGGTGGAGTCCTTGAGTAGGAGATGTCTGTTTCTAATTGTTTTCTTATTGTTGGCTTTGAACTTCACATCTTTTGTGCTGATGTGTGCCTTGAAAGCCCTTCTCAGGGAATATAGTATTACTAATGTAAGATGTTGATCAGCCCCATGGCAGGATGTTTATATGCAGAGGAATGTTTTGATTTGTGGCTATAGCCTGAGTCTGGATCTTGCCCAGGTTAATTTGGATGCTGTTTTGTTTGATTCTGACAGAGTGCCTTCACTGTGTCTTGGGTTTACTCCATAGGTTTAATTTCTTTGATTTATCAATGGCCAGCAAAGCATATTTTTCCCCACTTTTACAGATTGTATGGTAAGTGCTATGTTGTCAGCAATTCCTATTTAATATGTAGAGAATTTCAAATTTATGAGTAGCGCTATTACCCTTGCTCTGTTGAATTAATAGCAGATGCCCCTGAATTTGGTGTGTTTATATAGTATTTGTTACTTTTGATTAAATACAATGCAGCCCTTGTGACATGTACAGTACTTACATTTGAGTGTTACCAAGCAACATCACATGATTTTTATATCTGTGATAGTCACAAGGGACTGTGAGGTGCTGGCTCAAAAGCTAATTTGCTGCTGCTGTATTGCAAAATTAAAAAAAAGAGAAATTGTTCCAGATTTGCCATACTGGCTCAAATCCGTGGTCGGTCTGGTCTGATCCGTCTCCCTCATCCGGCACCAGCTGAGAGCTGCAGAGGAAAACTGAAACAAATAAACTAACAAAATCTGAGAGATATGTAGGCAATTTACAACGTGATTTACAAGATCAGAGCACTCTTTGCTGGCTTACAGGGATGGCCTGGGGCAGACAACTGTCATTACCTTTATTAAACTTTTAGGACAGCAGATTGAAAGGAGTTCAAGTGAGATGTATAGCAGTTTTGGGGGGTTGACACAACCCTGGAAGGGGTTGGCATTCCCCTCCTTGGAGGCGAGGGAGGGCTGGGAAAGGCCCGCTGGGCAGCATCCAGCTCCTACCACTGGAAGATATCAAGGAAGCTGTCAGAGGCTGATCCTGCCCCAGCTTGGCACGTACCTGTCACTGAGGTCATTCTGCTCTCAGAGAGGCGATTCTCCCAGCTAGCATTAATTAGCACTTTCATGATGAAGGGGAAATGTCCCAACTGATAGGCAGAGAACTTCAGTGTACCATGAGAATTGCTACTACTGCTGGTCTCAGAAAAGGACCAGATGAAAGCTATTCCTAAGATGACTTGCGTTGCTCATCCTGGACATGCAGAAGGACAAAGGATGAGATCCGGGAGAGCACTTTGGTACCTTCTCCTCAAGCAAGGTGCATAGGCTGTAACAAATGATCAGAAAAACCTGGCCTGTGCCCCTGGGACCTGCCCCTCTGCTGAGTGCCTGAATGACAAGCTAATTTCTCATGGGTGCCTGGCGGTGGAGGATGCCCTGCCAAGGTGACTACAGCCCAGCTACTTCATCTCTCTTGAGAAGAGCTCTGAATTCATTCCCCCCTCAAGCTTAGGAGGACCCAGAATTCACATCCCTCTGATCCCCCTGCCCCGATCCCCCAGATCTGCCCCCCATCTCCTACAAAATCACGCCCCATATATGCTGGACCAGCAAAACCACCATGCTTATTAGGGACACTGATACTTCATGTAAGATCTTTGGGTGGGGGATGCCCAAAGCAGCGTACATTGGCTTAGTCCAGAAAGGGGTCTGATTGTGGGTTTAAACATTTGAATGATTTTGTCAAAGGAACCAGTTCTGTGCTTACATTCATTGCTGACTCCATCCAGAGTACCTAGCAGGATCAACTCTACACATTTGTCATAAGCATCTCAGCAACCCAAAGACAGAGTCTGCCTCCAGACATTTAAGAAAAGAGTCCAAACCATCAGGGACTCAGCCTGGTCCTCTGAGCCATAGTTCCCATGAGTTGCTCAGAAATGATACAGAGCCAAGTAGGGTGCAGAGATCTTCTTCAGTCAGCATTTCTGGAGCATCTGCAAGAATCAGCAGGCTCTCATAAAATCCTTGTGAAGATGAAGACATGGTCCCACAAGGCCCTTCATCACAATTTCTGTCCCAAAGCCAGCAAACTCCATCCTTTACATCAGTAGTGGAGCAACTCCTTCTCAACATGAATTAAAGGTGGTTTTTTTCCCCAGATTATTTGAAACTCCTCTAAATTGTCTGTATGCTGGTGCTGATAGTGTGATTTTACAAATAGCCTCTGTTGCTGTGAAGGTAAGCCGCGCTCTGCATTAACACTTTCTGCACCTTCTTCTTGCTGCACCTTCTAACCCAGCAAACCATCTCCAGCTCTCTCGACCTCCAAAATAGGAACTGTCAAGCATAGTTTTCTGTTCTGTCAAGATTTTGTGAGTCTTCTAGACAAGAGGGGTATCTCCTATGAGGACAAACACATTCCAACATTTTCTGAGTTCCTAGTGGTTTTCTAGGGTTTTTTGCTCCCAACAGTGTATGGAGGTTTACAGCAAATAAGCAGCTCATTTTAACAGAATGCCTTCATTTCATTTTCTTTCTCCTTTTCATCATTAAAGCATCTTGGACACAGAGTCATGAAGATAATATTTGGCATGTAGTGTTTTCTAATAGCAATTTAATAAGCCTCAGATCAAGATATGAAAGAAAAAAAAAGGAAACTATAACATATAAATAAAATCAGCATATTCAAAGGCACATTTTTATCTACTGTAAATCCATGTGACCCCATTTTGCCCAGCAAATGTATATGTGTAGCAATGAACAGCCTCACACAGAAACACACACATAGACACTGTAGAACTCAGATCAAGCCGCTAGTGCCTGCATTTTACTCTATATGAAAATCTTTAATACCAATAGTTAGAGGTTTCCAGCAGAGCTGAATGACACAGTCCATGCTGAGTCGGGAAGACTGGGAAATATCTATATGAACAACTTTCATAAGTGCATAAGTGTGTGCAAATAACATCTGGTTCTCAACACCACTACATCAAGTGACACGACCCAGTGATTAGTCCAAGCGTTAATCCCTCTTCCAGTAGAAATCAGAAAAACCTGGGATGGGAGAAATCCTGTGGGAACAACAAATGAAAAAAACCTTTAACTTCAAAATGTGTTTTAAGGTAAGATTTTCAAATGTACCTAATGGCAGAAGCAAGTACCAACCACGAGATTTAAAACACCTAGTAGGTAAGTTTGTGAGACGTGGGTGCCAGGTTGGCTTTGGGACTTGTGCAGATGAAGACAAATCATGCCTTGAAGAGTGTCCATTGAGGTGGACAGGATGAGGACAGGGAGAGGTGGGCAGACAGGTGGCTAATGCAGGAGCTGCCAGCCCACAGCCCACAGCAGAGGTCCAGGTGGCGAGAACAATTTCTCTGCCTTACACTTGTGCAAGATGCTTTCCAGTCACAAGCCTGATCTTCACAGGTATTCCCATGAGCTGCCTGGAAGTGCTCTACCCTGATGGGTGCCTGGAAGGGAGGAGTACTGGGATGGAGCAGGGTATGGGCTCCAGAGGACCCGTCCAAGATGAAGCCAGGCCAGGGAAGGAAGGGACACAAGAGGGATAAAGCCAAACCTCCTCTTTGGTTGGGTTTCATTTTCTTGTCAGGCTAAAGTCCTGGTAGAGAAATGTTTTGTTCAGTACAGAACACTGAAGGACATTTTGCTCCACTGGCTGCATGACAGCTGTAATCACAGCTGACGTGTTATGACGCCAGCATGCAGTCTGCATTGCCGTTTGCACTGTGAGCTTCAGGTCCTAGACCTGTACCTGAGGAATAGTTAGACTTGCACCAGGTTTCCCCCTTTTTTGACTTGTGCTAATTTATATGTCGTTGGCATCCCTCCTTTCATTAAAAAATAAACTCTCCCCCCCATAACCCTCAGCTCCTGGGTGAGATTAGAAACACGGATATTTTTAACAAACAGTATTTCTTTTCAGAACTCTGACTTTTTCTAGGGATGATAAACATTGTTAAGAGTTTTATAATAAGAATAAATCTTAATAAATAAAAACACCTGTATTTTATACAAGGACATGGATAAGAGCAGTACCTGGCCACAAAAATGGCAATAGGAGAAGCTATTTCAAGAGCACAGAAACCTGGCCACTTTCTGTGGTGCTTTCCCATCATACTTCCCCATCATCTGCTATCAATCCCTAATCTGGATGAGGGACGTCAAAAGGTACATACCTGTCTTTTCCCTTTAGTACTTGTTTTGGGCCTCTTATCTGTGAATCTGCCTAATTCCTATTTGAATCTGCTCTGGTTAAGTAGCTTCTTAACCTCCTGGGGCAACAAAGTAAAAAAAATCACTACCCACTTCTAAAGAAGTACTTTCTGTTTTAAAAAATCTTGACATTTAGAATCTAAAACAAGATCCGTTTTAAGCCAATTTCCTACTGGGTTTTGTTGAGGCCCCGAGTACTTGTGGAATTTGACTAATAAATTATTCTTATCCGCTGCCTTTATGATGCTGTGCCCTGACTGTATCTCCTCACAGCCGCCTTCTCTCCAAATTGAACAGTCCCAGGCTTTTGGTCTCTTACGCTCTCTTGACTGTTTTAGTTGCCCTTCCCTGTACTTCTCCTAATTCCATCATGTCTTTCTTCAGATGCAGAGACCAGAACTGCAGGTGTTTTTCACAATGTGGATGCACAAAGATTTTCTTCAGTGGCAAAATGTACATGGTGGCAAAATGGTGTCTTTTTCTCAATACTCTTCCTGAGAAGTGGTAGTAATTTGAGAGGGCTTTTTTGGGTGCCTCTAAACACTGAGCCAATGATTTTGGAGAACTGCCCATGAGGACTCCAAGTTCTCTTGCCCACCTTGTAACCACCATTTCCAAGTCCAGCATTGTACATGCATGTTTTAATTACTTCTCCTCAGGTATGTTACCTCAATTTTGTGTATACCAAAGCTCTTCTGCCACCTTTTAGTTAACACAATTTTGTGAAGTCTTTCTAGAATTTTTCACCATCAACTTTTCATTTCACTCAAAAGACTTTCGTATCATCTGCAAACTTAGACATTCCACTGCATGTTTCTTTCACTAAGTCACAGATGAAGATACAGAACAAAACCTGTCCCAGCAGCAATCCCTGGAGGACCCTACTGCTGACTCTTCTCCATCCTGGAAAGCAACCATTAAGACTTACAGTTTGCTCCCAATCCCTCAACCAGCTTTCAGTCAAAAAAAGGACCTTTCCCCAGTCCCATAGCAACATAACTTCTTTCACAACCTTATCAGAAGCTTTTTGCAAATCAACATTTGGTATACCCACATAAGAGTGCATCCATTATCCACATGATTCCTACCACACTCCAAGAACACCATCAGGTGTTCAGCTCTTCACAGAGGCTCTGCTGAGTTTCTCCCAAGTGACGACGCTAACCCATTTGTTCAGTGATCCAGTTCTGCATTAGAGTTTGCCATCTTACCAGGGCTGGAAGTCAGAGTCACTGACTGATAGTCCCCTTTTTGGAGCCCTTTTGTGGATAGGAGTTTCACTGGAAATCCACAAGATCTCTGGCACAGCAGCTGTAATGACAACTCACACACCTTGGTCCACAGGCCCCTAATTTTGTACAGGAGCTCTTCAGCACTCCCGGATCAATGACATCCAGTTCTCATGACTTGTTAGCATGTAGCTTACTTGTATCTTCATCTCAACCTGATGTAGCTCTTCTGACCTATTTGGCAAAGAATCTGCCCAAGGTCTTCCATGGTGAAGACTGATACAAAGAATTCATTGATCTTCGCTACTCTGGCTCCATCATCTGTGACTGTCCCTTTTACATGTTGGTGGTCATCAAGTGGTCCTACCAGTTTCCTTTCTGTATTCCTGCTTTTGAGCTACTTAAAGAGCTTTTTGTTATCCCCCCTTTGCAAGGCACACTTCAATTCTTCTGTAGCTTTCTTATTTTTCTATTTACACTTGACCTGCCATGTTTTATGGGTGCTCTGTTCCCTCATTTGGATAATCTTTCCATGTCCATGCTATAAATTCTAGTCTTTTCCCTTTCATAGCCTTCTTACTGTTTCTGTTGAGCCACACATGTGTTTTGTTGGAAGGCTTTATTATCTTTTTGCATGAAGATGAATGCTGGTGAATTTAGGGGTGCAGACAGCAGGCAGGATGGACAGGACATTTCTTTTTTAATGATCATGTTACCTTCTAGATGCCCCACACCTTCTATATTCTCATGCTATATCTTCACCAAACGGTGTGTTACACCTCCACATACTCAGTCCTACTCCCTGAGTCACTGGGACATGTGCAGCGTGGCACACTTGCACCTGAAGCCCTGCCGAAGTGGCTGGGACTGTTGCTGCCCAGGCAAACAGAGACAGGCACAGTTGCTCGAATGTTTCCACCTGAAACTTGTGAAATTCCAAGAGTTTTTGCTGAGTTTTTTTTCCTAAAATGTGCTTTTGCGTCTGTTTCAGGCACATGTACATTAAAAACAATTACAAAAATTACAAACCAGACCACTGAAAAATTATAAAGACTACGAGATGAGTTATTGCATTATCCCTTGGCCCCCCTCAACACTTTGTACTAGGAAGATGACATCATCGGTCGAAAGAAAAATTGGTTCTCCAGATGTGTGAATGATATCGAGGGGTTTTTTCTTATTAATATTCTTTAGCTGTATCACTTTGCCTATTGCAAATATGCACAGGTAATAAAACATGTGTGACGATGTATGCTTATAGTTTTAACATTCTAAGGATTTTTTTTTACTGCATTTTAGAAATACAATTACTGTCCTTGATTTGTTGCTGCGTCTCTAAGATTAGAAAAGAATCGCTGGAAAAGATTGGTGTAATAAGGAAGACATTTCGAGAATACGTATGGTTTACAGGAGAGTTTCAATGAGGAATCTGATTAGTTCATGATTTATTTTATGTTTTTAAAGGCGAATGAATTCAAAGTATTTAGATGGTGTTTTGTGTCCCAGAGGTCCTGTTAGAACTTAATGTGGTCTTCTTATTTGCTGGAGTAGTCCTAAAGAAATAAGTGATATAACACAACCATAAGTGAAGGAATGTTGGTTGATATAAACAAAGAATTATCAGGAAAACTGGACCGGTGTAACTTGTCTAATAAATTATTTTTTGGCAAGCGTTTCATAAACATTAATTTTAATGTCTACAGCCTCTATTTTTTCTTCCTAGTGCTACAGTTTTATGACTGTTCCCTCAACAATAATCCCTATTGACTGTCACCCGCAATTGTTTGGCTCTGGTCTCTAACCCGTCAAAACTAAGCCTGTGCCTGGATGGGGGAGGAATAAGGAAAAAAGCCAGACCACTTTGTGAAAAGATGTACAAAGAAACAGCCACGACTTTTTACCCCTGACAGAGTACTGAATTGTAAGAGAACGCTATTTCACTTTAATATCCAGAGGCGAGGTCCAACAGACCTAACTTGAGCCATGTTGCTCAGTTGTCATCCTTAGGGTGCTAGTGATGCTCCCTTGGGAGTCTGTCGGGAGGAACAGGCACGAGCCTACAAAACAGGGAGGGTGAGTCACCCTCCAAAGCTGCCTGTTCCTGTCCTGTGACGGTGAAGGAAGCCCATATAACGAACTTTAGATCTGGCCAGCTCTTGGACTTCTAGCTTTACTTGAAATGAATTCCACCCAAAAGTTATCTGTAGCACACATACATGCACTGGACACAGTTTGCATCATGAGGAAAGAATCATATGCCAGAGAGATGACAGAACTACCCAAAAACCATGAATCACAGAGTGTAGTGCATGACTGCTTTTTTTGGGATACAAAATGTTTCGCTTCAGAGCTTTAGCACTCTCCTATCCTGGAGCAGACCCTGGAAGTCTGGAAAGGGGCTTGCCCTCTGCTGAGACTAAAAACCACCATTCACTCTGGCAGAATTTAGCAGCTAAATTTCCCCGAAGCTCCAGATTTGCCATAAGCGTAAGTGGGGCTGCCGAGGTTGAGCAGGACATCTTCTGTGACCACCCCAGCGCCCACCACAGGCCACTCTGCCACGGGTGCCGCTCAAATATGGGGGGGTGAAAGAGACCATTTCTACCACAGCTGGAGTACAACCCGGCTGCCTGCCTCCCCCTACACTGTGGTCCTGGTGTAAAATCCGGGGTGAAACCTGGGGGTCCTCTCCTTCCAGCCCCTGGGGTCCTCCTGCGGGGAGGTCAGCAGCAGATTCCTACCTCCTCCATCTAACACACACGGCTTCACTCGGCTGGTAAACTGTGCAAGACACCATGCCACAGGAGGGAATTTCTGCTCCTCCTGGTTTTGTAAAAATATACAAAATTAAGCAGGAGTTAGAATCATAGAATCACAGATTCTATTTTATTTAGCTTATTTTTATTTAATGTAAGTCAATACTGTAATACTGTATGGGCAGAGAAGATGGGTGCAGATTGCTCAAATAACTTCCATGCTGATGTTTCCTAAATTCCCAGTGTTTAACCTTGCAATCTTAATTCCTTTTTAACATCACTCCTGGTACACAATTCTTTAAGGAACATGATCATGATAACAAAATAAGTTTCCACAGTTATGGGAGCATTTTAGTCCTTGGAGCATGTAAAAATGGAGAGCACGTCTGTGTAAGACTCTTCTTCTGGCACTCCCCATCTGTCACACAGTCACTGAAAAAAGAGAAACATTTGAGGCCCATTTGAGTGTAGAATATTTGAGAGGCAACATCTGAGAGCCCAGGGAAAAACTGGACATGTAACCAACTGAAGGTAAGAGAGCAATAACCTGTTTTGTCTCTCCATCCCTCTAGCCTGCATGCATCCTGTAGCAGAAACCTTAGCGTTTCCCCTATGCATCACAAGGATAAACACGTAGTCTACTGCCGGCTTTCCCTGTGGTGTTACTCAGCAATAACAATGAAAGCAGTGAACTAGAAAACCTGAGGCAAAAGTACAGCTGTGTGAGCAACTGATGGTTTGATTTAGTAAATGAAATGGGGGGGAAAAAGTCCCATAAAAACTAAGATGCCATTTTAAAAAAAATCAGTACAAATTCATTTGATTTGAACAATGCATTTTGTTTGACCTGAAACAAGTTGCTTCATTTTGGTTTGGGTCATTTTTAATGAATGTAGAGATGCAGACCCCAGGGTAATGAGGAGACGGAGGGGGTTGGGTGCAGCATTAGCCTCAAATTCAAACCTCATCCCAGGCGCTGTGCTCGGAGCCGGGGTCTGGCTTACTGCCTGCCTCTTTCCCCAGGGAGTTTAAGAAATTCTGCAAGGGGTTTTTCTCTTTCTACTCTTGAAAGTCTTCCACTTTGTGTATAAAATACTCAAATATTTGTTGGATTTGCCAGATCCCTGACTTCCCAGGTGAGTACTCTGAACGCAAGGCTGTCTCTCATGCAGTAGATATTTAATAGTCTGATACAATATTGACTAAACTCTCAGAATAACATAGCTTTGTCCAGTAGCTGACAATATTTTTTTTGAGATGTTGGAGTCATTGGTTGAGATCCTAGCTCCAGAGGGGGCAGAAAAAGGACATTTTGGTCACATCTAGCTAAAGGCTAATGACCAGTCTTTCCTGGGTAGTTTGTATGTGGAGGCTGGATGTCCTTTCAAGACCTGCATTAGTTGAACCTACTTCTGGAGAGAATTTAGCAGCATTTGACTAGGCTACAGACCTCTACAGACCAGGGTAAAGCAGTCTAATGGCCCTAAATCCCTCTTACTGACAGCAAAGGGCTGGATGGACTTACAGCCCATAAAACTGAAATAAACCCAGAGTGAATCAGATACAAAGGTGTCCTGGTTTCAGCTGGGATAAACCACAACAAAAGGCTACCTGCAAATCCAAAACAAACAGAGTATGGCATACCTGTCTCAAGAGGCAGGCCCTCAAGGGCAACTCTCAGGTCCCCAAAGAATGTATATACTGCAGTGAAGCTTTTTGACCTCTGGCCATGGGTCCCAGCTGGCTGGAGGTACAACACCCTCCGTAGTCACTGGGATGTTACTGCTCACAGCAAGGAGGGAGGACACGGCTTGTGTTTGTACCTGCGACACTGTCATCCTCAGCTGGCGTGCTGGCATGGAGGTGGTTAGGCTAGCATGTGAGGTGTCGTGCCAGAGGGCTGGACACCGGGAGTAGGTGCCATTTCCACAACAGGGGCTGGAAGCGCCAGCAAAAGGGCAGAGAGTGTGAAGAAGTTAATTTTAGTCGCAAGGCTAAATCGAACAGGGGCAATGACTTAGTGGTATGAGAGAGTTACGCTAATAGTAACAGAAGTTTTGGTCAATGTACTTTAGCATCGAAACGTTCCCCATCGGGCACAGTCCTTCACGAGGACTGAGTCTCACCTGTCAAGGGGATAGCTTGCTGCAATCCCCTACTACTAGAGAGCTCCATCAATAATATGGCCATGCTGGTGTTGCTGCCTTGCTTTCAATAACCAAACCATCTCAGTCATCATTAGCTGAGGTGGCTCTGCACAGTATTTTGCTGCTCCCTGGAGATGTACCTCAAATTCCACTTAATTCCAACTGTAGATACCTGACTGCTATATTATTGAGTTAACCTTATATCTTTAGGCAGCTTTTAGACACTAAGGCAGCCAGGCAGCAATGATTTAATAAGCTTTTTAATATATTAATAAAATGCCTCCAAAGACTGCATATGCTTGTTATTTTGCTGAGACTAAGCTAAATTTTCAGCTCCAGAATAAGGGATTTGTTTAAACTAAAGAGCTCTGGTCTTTCCGGTTTGTGATTGTTTCCTTCTAAGATACAAGCCAAGTGAGTATTAAATGAGCCCAGTGTGGGGAGAAGAGGAAAAAGTGAAAATATAATTTATTTACATAATGAATGCTCCACACAAGGTTCATAAAAACAAAGCATATTATGAAAAGTTAATTAAAACCCAGTTACTTCCAGGTACAGGGAGTCTGAGGAGCTAATTAAGGAATGTGTTTTCAAATCCAATCCCTTCAGAGAAGGTGGGATAGCTGAGGGACACACCTTCAGACCACCTGCTCACTATTTCACTCCCCTTCACAGCGCAGCTCTGCAGCCTGAGTGGCACAAAAGCAGTAACAGCCACCTTCACCAAAACTCTTTGAGATCCTCCTAGGAAAAGTAAGCCGCCTTGCAGTGATCACTGTGTCTTGCAGTGATCTGGTGTGTGCCTTCACTGTCCACAGGATGAGGCCAGCGCTGCTCAGCTTTGTGTCATAGGCTTTCTCTATCTGACAAGCAATAGCAGGTCCCCTTCACCTCCTTGGTCAGAGGCTTGTAGCAGAAGGAGGATCTGTTTTGACATTCCTGGTGACTGGGATGTGCATTGGTATGCCAAGAGTGAAGTCAGGTAACCAGAGACTGTTCACAGCATTACGGCAATGCAAGCAGGTATCTGCAGCAGATTAAATCCTGACAGTGTCCTACATACAATCTGTAAGTTTCTGCTGAATAATATTTGGTGTCTCCTTACTAAAAACATTGTTAAAAAATCCTGCTGACTTCTAACAGGGACAAGGTCCTCTGGCAGCACAAACTGGGACAATTCCCAGGCAAACTTGACTCCAGAATTTCAGAAGTGCCAAGTTTTGGCACTACATTACTTTATCTGAGACTGTCCCTATCTGTACCCAACAGTGTAAATTTCTTAATAATGTGTGTATATCCAGCTCCATATTTTTCCTAATCTACATGTCAGATCCTGAGCTGCTTAGATTTGTTTGCTTAAGTCTTGTACTCTATCAGTTCCAAGCACACGACAGGAAAAGCCCAGGGCTTATAAAAATAGTACCTTCAGCGTAGTCCTCTTCCGTTGTTTTTTCCAAGTATTTTATTATAAAATCTTTCCTTATTGGTGGATCAAACAACTTAAATCCTAACTTCATAATTTCTTTGAAATATTGGTCTGATTTCATCCATGAGACCTTTGCATGAAGGGATGCACCGTGCTTTGTGATTTTGGCTGAACTCACACCTAATTTCCAAACCCTGTTACAAACAGTAAATTCCCTAAATTAATTGAAGTAGGTCCTGCTATGGGATGACTTCAGATGGAGAGAAAATGTCAGGATTTGGTCCATTTTAAGTGGTCTTTGGCAATACTTCAGGAAATAATTATCAATAAATTGCAGTAGATTCTGCGTTTCACAGAAATGTAATTTTAAGACTTCCAATGTACGAAACAGAGTTTTGATCATTATACAACATTATGCAGATCTAGCTTTAGCCTGAAGACCTGCCATGGTTTCCTTGCACACATAATGTATCCAGCAGTCAGAGGGGAGTTTGTGAACTGAGAACATCCTATGGTCTTCTGAATCAAAAAACAACCACACTGGCTCTATCACAATCAGAAATGTTTATAAAGGTCAAGAGACTGACTTTTGTCTCTGTGCCTTCCTTAGGCTACTGTCAAGACTAGTACAATCGTTGTTTCAAAGCTCTGTAATTCTTATTTGTCCTTTAAAACCAAGAAACATTCCTTAAGTGGTAAGGCAATATACAGTAATTTTCAAACTTCACATAACACATAGTAACATATTGGTATTTTTATGAATCACGGGCCAAGTATGCTTCCAAACAGAGAATTATTTTATATTCCAATGGGTACACTATTCATTCTGTAGCGTGTCAAAAGTAATGGCTCTCTAAGCTCCAAAATACTCTAACACACTCTCTCAAACCACATGCAAAATGGAATTTCAGAAATTATTGTGAAATTAACTGTTTCAAGAAAAATTAGTCTCCAGCTACCCAAGCTCTTCAGATTGCAAATCCAGCCTCATTCTAGTACAATTAAATTGATTTCCTTTCATACAGACTTCTAGGGAAGGAGCTGGTATGTCCATGGTTGGATATACTCAATTCAATGAATGTAAATATGAAAAGAATTTTTATGCAAAGCTTTTGTTGGCTTGTCACACTGGTGGATTAAAAATTGGCAGTTACACCAGTTTCCTCTTTCAGAAACTGAGCTATTTTCTCAATTTAGATGTGATTTTACAGTCCTGTAAGATGCTAGAAAATAAAAGGAACCATTACATCCTTTTCTATCATAACATGGAACTCCCAGTGGAAAATAATCTCTCCTGCCTATACTTTGGTATTAGGAAAAAATAGGAAGATAATTTAGGCTCAGTTCAAATATGAAAAAAATCTTCTAAAGCTGCAAATCTTCTCCTAAACACCTCTGGTTTTATTCATTCTCAATGTTGTCCCAGAAACCTCACCAAACAGCTTTTTTCATGAACTTTCTTGTAATTTCTGCTCTTGGACTGAAAATACAGGACAAAAAAAAATCTGTTCTTCTAATTCTCTACTAAAACTCCTCATACAGAACCAAACTTCGGCTCTGTCTTTGTAATATGCCACAGAAAAAAAAAAAAAAAAAAATTGGGCTTTCTTGTATCTATTTCAACAATACCCAGGAAATGAAGAGAAATGCAGAAATTAAAACCCACTCCCTCATTTTGCAAAGAGAACTCAGTTGCCCTCAGGGTTTTTTAAGATAATTTGGATCTGTTCCTACTTATTTCTCTTCCTTATACCTAGAGGATGTACATTTAAAAAGCTAGGACGTCCTGCACCTACACAATGTAGGGAACAGTGCCCATGTCTATACTTTCTACGAGGAGATGACTGGCTCAGTGGAAGAGGGGAGAGCAGTGGATGTTGTTTATCTTGACTTCAGCAAGGCATTCAATGCTGTCTCCCATAACATCCTTGTAGACAAACTGATGAATTATGGACAACACAAGTGGACTGTGAAGTGGATTGAAAACTGGCTGGACTACTGGACTCCAAGAGTTGTGATCATAAGCATGAAGTCCAGCTGGAGGCCAGTAACTATGTACACCAAGGACTGATACTGGGGCCAACATTGTTTAACAGCTTCATTAATGACCTGGATGATGCCACAGAGTGCACCCTAAGCAAGTTTGCATATGATATGAAATTGGGAGGAGTGATTGATGCACCAGATGGTTGTGCTGCCATTCAGAGGGACCTTGACAGGCTGGAGAAATGGGCAACAGGAATCTCATGAAGTTCAACAAAGGAAGATGCAAAGTCCTGCATCTGGGGAGGAATAATACCAGGCACCAGTACTGACTGGGGGTCCACCGACTGGAAAGCAACTTGGCAGAGAAGGACCTTGGGGTCCTGGTAGCCAAGGATCTGGTGGACAAGTTGTCCACCTTGTTGTGGACAACTAGGGACTGTTCAGCCTGGAAAAGAGAACACTCGGGGATCTTATCAGTGTGTATAAGTATCCAACAGGAGGATGTAAAGAAGACGGAGTGAGAGTCCTCTCAGTAGTGCTCAGTGAGAGGATAGGAAGGGATAGGCACAAACTGAAACACAGGACATTATTTAAATATAAGAAAACACTTGCTTACTCTGAAGATGGTCAAACACTGGCACAGGTTGCCCAGAGAGGTTGTGGAGTCTCCACCCTGGAGGTATTCAAAATCCAACTGGACATGGTGCTGGGGAGCCTGCTTTGAGCAGAGGTTGGGCTAGGCGATCTCCAGAGGTGCCTTCCAGGCTCAGCTATCCCGTGATTCACTTGTGTGTTGATTTCCTCCCAGAGAGAACAACCCCGTTACTCCAGGCAGTATTCTCAGACACGAATTAGCATGTAGGCATTTTAGACAAACAGAGGAGCAAAGCTCTGGAGGGAAACACAGAGCAAACCTATTGACAGTGTAGATGCACCATAATTTAAACCCATATAAAACATAGACGGGACATAGTCCAACAAAGCCCAACAGAGTGACCTCTGCACCTTAGACTGCAAAAAAAAAGAAGAATAAATAAAAAGATAAAGCTCCTAAAGGCATTTGGTTTTCTACGCTCAAGCATAGCTTTCTGTGCATGTAGAAGGAGAGCATCTAGTTCCCATGAAAGCTCCTCTCCAAACTAGGTGCAAGGCAGAGGCACCTTATTCCCATGAGATCTCCAGAGCAGTTCACTTCCTTATGAAGTGCTCAGACATATCTGTGTGTCTACCCTGACTATACAGAGAGCAGAGGCTAACCAGCTCTGATAGAGGTGCCCACACTGGAGGTGTCCACATAGGTGAACCTCACCACTACTGACTGTAATCTGAGACCACAATCCTCACAGAAGTAGCTGTTTAGGCAGCTTCCAGCACAGCTTTCAGGCTATGCATGCACATTTTACCCACAGATGAGTTTTGAACTCCAGGAGGCAGAAAGGACCCTAAACCTTAACTGCTTCAGCCTGCTCCTGCTCGCCCAGGAAATTGCCGTAGGGCAGAGAATTGAACTTGGCCTGCCTATGTTACTGTACTCAATATTTTGACAGCAACAGAGCACACCTTGTTGAATCCCATTCTTTCTAGTAAAAGCAGTGCCTTTAATTAATGTCTAAAATTAGTTATACAAGGGAAGTGAGGGGAAAAATTTGTTTGAATCAATATTTATTTCAGTCTTGCACAGAATCTGCATGACAGCACTCCACTCCAGAGCTGTAGCATTTTGGCACATATTTTAAAACATCAAACTGTTGTGAAAAAAACTAAGTAAAAATCAGCTGCACTCTTCCTTTTTCCCCAACGCATTTCAGGTGACTACTGACTATACAGTTACTAAGTGTTAAACATCCTCCTTGTATTTCTTGGTAGACAGAAATTCTTTTCTCAACTGTTAAATAAGTGTGATTTTCAGATAGCAGAAAAGCATCTTTGGGGTATCTGAGAGATAAGAAAGTACCGAAAGAGAGCACTTGTCCTTGTCGAACTTCATGAAGTTCACATGGACCCACTCCTCAAGCCCGTCAAGGTCCCTCTGGATGGCATCCCTTCCCTCTAGCTTATCAACTACACCACTCAGCTTGGTGTCATCTGCAGACTTGCTGGCTGAGGGTGCGCTCAATCCCACTATCTATGTACTTGGTGAAGATATTAAACAGTACTGGTCCCAATACGGACCCTTGAGGGACACCACGCATTACTAGCTTCCATTTGGACATTGAGCCATTGACTGTAACACTTTGGATGCGGCCATCCAGCCAATTCCTTAGCCATCTAACAGTCTATCTGTCAAACACATCTCTCTCCAATTTAGCAGCAAGAATGTTGTGGGGGACGTATCAAAGGCCTTACACAAGTCCAGGTAGATGACATCCATAGCTCTTCCCTTGTCCACTGATGCAGCCACTCCATCGTAGAAGGCCATTAGATTAGTCAGGCAACTAATCTTTTTACTAAGAGTGTTTTTCCTAGTAGCAGACAAGAAGGTATTGCTTGCTTCCAGAATACAGCAGTTCTGTAATCTGGTATCTACATCTTATTTCTGGTCTGAAGAACCTCCTCAAACCCTCTTTTCCCATTTAAGTCATGCAGTAACTGGCATCTAAGAGAATCAAGTATGCCCTGGACCATGCAAGAGATGCTCATCTAGAAAGTCCCCTTCTTAGGAAGGGTGTCCCTGTGTCTAGGAGGTGGACAAATATACTCTGGTGATAAGGGTGAAGATTTCAAGCTAAAATTTTCACTTACAGTCTGACCTAATTATTGATCCACAAAAAGGCTACTCCAGTGTCACAACGTGCTGAATCTCCTTCAATTAAAACAATTACTGAAGCTTGCAAATGTTAGATCCTAGAGAGTTAAATCCAACAAGAATGACAAATCAACAAGGCTGTGCCAAGACTGTAAAGACAACAAAACCATCAAAGTCTCAAAAAGGCTGAGCAAAATGCAAAACTTTCCCAACTGTCATGATCTTTAAAACATCTCCATTCTGTAACACTCTTGTTTGGCTTTCCTTTTTTGGGGAGAGTCAGCATGAAATCACATTTCATACTGAGACTAGCAAGTGACAGTCCCTCCCATATTCCTGTCAGCAAGGAATAAATTGGATTAGTCTCAGCCAACGTATGGCATTCTGAAGATGTAAACTTATGCCAATAAGAAGTAATATAACTCTCCAATTTAAACAAAGTACTGCACAAAGGAAGCCAGTGAGAGCCATACCAAACTTGAGTCATAATAGGCAGCTGCAGAACGTGGGACGCCAGCAGATTTACCCAACCCCTGGTG
This sequence comes from Fulmarus glacialis, assembly GCF_000690835.1. Lineage (NCBI taxonomy): Eukaryota > Metazoa > Chordata > Aves > Procellariiformes > Procellariidae > Fulmarus > Fulmarus glacialis. The sequence goes on from NW_009216293.1 coordinate 64,943, forward strand.
ACCATTAAAAGCGTTATAAATAAGAAGGGCAAACTTGTTTTGCTGAACCTATAAATGACACATAACATCATGTGCTAGATCTTGGAAGGAAGATACTGGGGAAGAAAACACGATTTCGAGTCACTGCTTTGAATCTGATCTGTAGTGGCTGCAACTTGCTATGATAGGATGACCAGGCAGTAACACATGAGAAATTGTGTTGCGGCTTCAGTTTGTTTTTCAGCTGCTACAGGCATGCAGCAGAGAAACTACCATCCTGGTTACTGGTAGCTGTTATTGTGAACTGGGAAAAGAGGTAGGAACTGAAAAACCGACCTATGCTTTCGCCTTTCACAGAGATCCAAATTGGGTTACACTGTACAGGGAGGGGAGGAATAAAGTAATCTACTCCTGCTGCTCACAGTGGACTAAGGACCCTGTTTTTCAAGTTATGAATCCAGCACCAAATACACAATTCTTCCTGCCATCCCTAATCAGGAGTAGGGTTAAAATAGATGCTACTGAGGTCAACAGTAGCATCTCCAGATTCACACCAGCATAACAGAGGGTACTGACACGCAACTACTTGTGTGTTACATTAGAGAGTTTTTTTTAAATCTTGCCACCTCCTGCTGTGTCCCTCGCAAACAGCCATTTTTTCATGCCCTTATGGGTGAGCTTTATGGGAAATACACTCAGACTTTGAAAAGACTGAATAATCTGTGGGAGCAGTCCTGGAGGATATAACAGCTGGGAGGTGTTATCTGCTGCTGGCTGTGGACCATATGCTGAGCAGAGTCTATGTACACAAACACAATTCCCTCCTCACATTAGCGGCTGAGAATAAATTGAGTTATATAGAAATGAATCAAGCCTTCATAAATCTGCATGAAATCTGCAATATTCATGTGCCTAGATGACATTCAAGGGGAATTATTTTGTATAAAGGCAAAAATAATCTGACAGAGCATAAATGCACAGAACGTGGCATTTTGATCCCATTCTCACTTGTTGCAACCAACTATTTGATGGCAGAGTGTTCTGTAATGATAATGCAGGGAGATCTAACACATTTGAGTTTGGTCAGTATTACCTATTAAGAAGCTTTCAAGACTATTACAGTGATAGTGCTGTGCCTGTGTGAGCCAGCACGACAGCTATTATGATCTCTGGAATAGCTTGTATCCAGCCTTTTACATTAGGGCAATTTCCTGCAAGGCAGAGAAAATGCTGCCCAGGACATAAACAGCATCCTTAGACCTTGCAAACAAAAAGCTCCATGGAATGAGCTGCTAAATAAAAGAGCCTCTGTTTTTGTTTAACAAACACTAAGCTGAAAAATACATTTAGTGCGACAGCAATATCACCAGGTAGGAGGCTGTGTCTACAGCACTATAGTAAATACCCCAGGCTTTTCTAGCCTTTCTTCTCCATCTGTCCTAGTGTTCCTCTGAACAGTGCGTATTTTGAAATAAGAAGCTTATAGTAAAATGGATGTGGATTAATGGTCTCCGCAGATCTCTGTCAGATGTTGCAACGCACTTTTCTTTAGCAAACCCGCTCTTTGTAAGCCAGCATTTTCCCCTGACAGCCCAATGGTATTTTAAAACATTGGATGCCACTCTGCTAGGGCTGGTAAACAATAGCTCCAATCAATATAAGCAACTGATAACTATTAACATATAGTGTCAAATTAAAATAGATGCCATCCATTTATGTATACGATAGAGAGAGGGAATAATAATGCCAAAGAAGAAAAGGATGTATCACAAGTGGTGTTCCCCAGGGCTCAGTATTGGGGTCAGTTCTGTTCAAAATCTTTGTCAATGATCTGGACGAGGGGATCGAGTGCTCCCTCAGCAAGTTTGCAGATGACGCCAAGTTGGGTGGGAGTGTCAATCTGCTCAAGGGTAGGAAGGCTCTGCAGAGGGAGCTAGACAGGCTGGATCAATGGGCTGAGGCCAATTGCATGAGGTTCAACAAGGCCAAGTGCCGGGTCCGGCACTTCGGCCACAACAACCCCATGCAGCGCTACAGGCTTGGGGAAGAGTGGCTGGAAAGCTGCCCAGAGGAAAAGGACCTGGGGGTGCTGGTTGACAGCCGGCTGACCATGAGCCGGCAGTGTGCCCAGGTGGCAAAGAAGGCCAATGGCATCCTGACTTGTATCAGGCCAGCAGGACTAAGGAGGTGATCGTTCCCCTGTCCTCGGCACTGGTGAGGCCGCACCTTGAATCCTGTGTTCAGTTTTGGGCCCCTCACTACAGGAAGGACATTGAGGTGCTGGAGCGCATGCAAAGAAGGGCAATGAAGCTGGAGAAGGGTCTGGAGAACAAGTCTTATGAGGAGCGGCTGAGGGAACTGGGACTGTTTAGCCTGGAGAAGAGGAGGCTGAGGGGAGACCTCATTGCACTCTACAACTACCTGAAAGGAGGTTGTAGCGAGGTGGGTGTTGGTCTCTGCTCCCAAGTAACAAGCGATAGGACGAGAGGAAATGGCCTCAAGTTGCGCCAAGGGAGGTTTAGACTGGACATTGGGAAAAATTTCTTCACCGTAAGGGTTGTCAGGCATTGGAACAGGCTGCCCAGGGAAGTGGTTGAGTCTCCATCCCTGGAGGTACTTAAAAGACATGTAGATGTGGCGCTTAGGGACATGGTTTAGTGGTGGACTTGGCAATGCTAGGTTGGACTCGATGATCTTAAAGGTCTTTTCCAACCTAAATGATTTTATGATCCTATGATTCTGTGTTTGGAGAGAGGGGCAGGGGGAAGAGAGAAAGAAGAAAAACAGTTATCTGTGGATTCCCAGAATGAAGAGTAACCAGCAACAGCCGTATCCCAGCTGAGAACAAATGAGGAATTGACAACAGTTAGTGGAGACCCATGGTACGTGTTTCACCTGTTGCTCTGGATAAAATCATACATCAAAGAAAGACATTCCAGTGCTGGCTGATGAAACCTGACAATGGAAATTTCAGTAAGCCAGTTCTGGCACAGCTGTGTTTTGAACTCTTCAGGCAGGATTCAGCTCACAGACTAATATGTCTAAATTTAGAAGTCTACATGCGCACTAGGTATCTCTGCTCCCTTTGTTGTCAGTGGAGATAGAATCAAGTCAGACAAGGAGCCTAGAGAGAGATTCAGCTCACCATAAGATAGGTAGGGACCTACATGGTTATCTGGACTCTACTGACTGTATTGACCACGGGCTTGACTCTTGTATACAGAAAAGCATCTTGAGCTGCTCTTAAGTATCCCACCTCCAGTGGCTATCCCAGAAGGCAAGGGTCTTTCACAGGTCCTCTGTAACACCTGCCAGCCCCACGCAGCTCTCTTGGATATCCCAGGGCACCTAAATCAGCAATAGGTACTCAAGTGTAATCAACTGAATTCCATGCTAGAGCTCCACTACTGGGATTTCAGGGTCAGATCCAGAATCCTGCACACAGAAAGGTAAATAATGTTTTAAAAAACGTGAAAAACAAGTGTCTTCTTACTCTTACTCTGCTGTTAGGTATGCTCCAGCCCTTGTTTCTACATATCTGCCTTCATATTTTTCAAGCATTCCACAGAGCTTTAATTGTAAGATTCCCATTAAAAGCAACTCCATATATATTAAAGCCTCACATATCACATATGGAAGAGGTTAATAACCAACAAGGCATTTTTATTTCTGCTTCGTATATAGTTATATTTGTTCTGTAAATAGGAAAATGCAAATGTACTTTCATGCAAATGTAACCTTTCTACTTGTAAGAGCTGAATGAAAAAGGTGTCAGCATCAGTTGGTTTTATAATAAATTTTATAGCATCTAGAAGTTGTGTAGATGGAAAGCTGAAGAGTTTTGTTCCAAAATTACCAAGGAAAGCAGAAAAATACAAAATCTATTCCTACCTCTCATGATGCAAGTTCTCAATAAATGCTGCTAGGCTTCATAGTGGTGGTGTAGAAACATTTTCAAGGAGCACGCTTTTAAGCAGCAGATCTGACACAGATAGTGACATGTTTCTTCTGTTCTGTTCTGACAAGAAAAAGATTGACAACTAACACCTTCTTAATGTCATTTGGAAAGCCAACACTTAAACCATAACCTATATTCCATCAAAAATCTTCAGTTATTTTCAAAGATCTCTGGAACTGGTCCCAAGAATATGAATGTGCCAAAACTAATAGGTGGGATAGGCTGCTGAATTTAAATTCAGTATGATTAAATCATTGCAATTTTTTATTGCAACTTTATAATATTTTATTGCGCTTGGCACACAGTGGACCCTACTCTGAAAATCTTCCTGTCAGTCAGCAGGTAAGCAGAATCCCATGAGTTTTCCACAGGTAAGTAAGAGAGCAGCTGTGGATAGGCTGGCTGTAGCCTGACTGCGGGTGGAAGGAGGAGGAGGAAGAGGGACCCAGGCTTTTAGCATCTGGTAAACCCACAGAGTTAAAGGAGGAACACTGAAAAAAAGAGAGAAATGCATAAGTAGAAGAAAATGAAAGGAAACCTGCATATGGGGAGATCAGCCAGTCATTTGAGTTGGTAAGTCCTAGTTGTTTTTTATGCAGTGCTTACCTTATGGAAAATGTCTATGCAAATTCACTTCAAAGTTTTGGCTTACTTCGTGCCCCATTACAAGGTATAAGAAGTGAAGAGGATTGAGAAAGAACCACAGTAATTCAATTTTAAGTCTACACTGGGGTGGCAGAATAATTCAGCAGAGTAACAGCTACAGACCTGAACAGAGGTCAGAAGGTCAGCAATAGCTGGTGAAATGCCAGCTACATATGAGGTGCTTCATTGATTTTCAGGCCAGAAATAAAATTTACAGTCCAGTCTGATTCAGAATTTCACTAAACAACTTCCACCATGAACAATTATTTACAAAGGTACAGAATTCAATTTATGTGGCTGTAGAAAGGCTATTGTGAGTCACCAAAACAGAGATAATAACTGAAGCTGTGCATGCAAATTAGGTCATCTAGGATTAGCTCAAACATAGAAAAGAATGGGCTGAAGATGCAGACCAGAGGGGATTGACAGAAAGCATAAATAAACATTGAAATAATTTAGCAACCTCTTAATCATAGATCTATTATAGTGGCGATAGTCACAAAGACAGTTGTTAGCATTTGTACATTTATACTTTTAGAGAAAAGTACCCTTTCAATGAAATACAGAAGTACATCATGAAGAGCAAATTATTTTATTTACTGGGGAACTGTAAAGAGATAATGCATTGTTTTTCAAATTACATGCTTACATGGAAATTGCTCTACCAAAGAAGATCAGGGGTTCATCTGGTTCAGCCACTTGCTTCTGGCATCAGGAGGAGTAAAAACATGCCGTGTAATGCACCCGAACTGCTGTGCAAAGCTGTGTCCCAGGGAGAAAATCTCAGCCCCAGCCTGAGCTGGCAAACGCGTTTTGCCTTCAAGCAGGAGTCCAATTGGATTTCTCCAGCACTCTTTATTCCACTTGAAGCCTTTCTTACATTTTATTTAAGTCTAGACTGGAATCTTTTAAAACATCTCTTCTCATTTAATTTCTGTGCCGGTCCAGGGTGAGTTTGAGTTTGCCTCTGGGACAGAGCAGGACAAAGAAGATGGATTTGAAGCCATCGAGGCAAAGGGCTCCAGAGTGGACGATCGCGCCGG